>NC_088216.1:22719861-22903133 GCF_036934945.1 Oncorhynchus masou masou
ATATTTGGACAAACAATTGATGTGAGACAGTGATTGTTATTATTTTTCAGAAGCCTGGAGGTTGGTTTTATTAATTTAATATTTCACCTCAGAATGGCGATAACTGGAATGAAAGTAAATGCAGAGGTATTCATGAGTAATGTAAATGGTCAATTTCTTCAATGGCAAACCCCAATGTCCACACTGACACTGGGGTTTTGGTTTTGGGATATTTACTTATTAAACAGTTCTATTGAGTATGGCAGTGCTTACCAACCCTGATCTTCAAGTACCCCCACAGTACACAGTTTCGTTGTAGCTCTTAATAAACACAACTCATTGAGGGCTTGATGATTAGTTGACAAGTGGAATCAGGTGGGCTTGTCCAGGGTTCTGTTGGGGGTACTTATTTGCAGACTCAACAGCCTTGGTTATTCTAATGACTGCCTCGCCTGGTTCAATTACTACTTCTCAGAATGAGTTCAGTATGTCAAATCGGATGGCCTGTTGTCCGGACCTCTGGGGGTGCTACAGGGTTCAATTCTCGGGCTGACTCCCTTCTCTGTATATATCAATGATGAAGCTTTTGCTGCGGGTGATTATTTGATCCACCTCTATGCAGACGACACCATTCTGTATACGTCTGGCCTTTCTTTGGACACTGTGTTGACAAACATCTAAACGAGCTTAAATGCAATACCACACTCCTTCTGTGGCCTCCAACTGCTCTTAAATGCTAGTAAAACTAAGTGCATGCTCTTCAACCGATCACTGCCCGCACCCTCCCGCCCGACTAGCATCACTACTCTGGACGGTTCTGACCATATTGACAACTACAAATACCTAGGTGTCTGGCTAGACTGTAAACTCTCCTTCCAGACTCACATTAAGCATCTCCAATCCAAAATTAAATCTAGAATTGGCTTCCTATTTTGCATCAAAGCCTCCTTCACTCAGGCTGCCAAACATACCCTCGTAAAACTGACTATCTTACCGATCCTTGGCTTCGGCGATGTCATTTACAAAATAGCACCCAACACTCTACTCAGCAAATTGGATGCAGTCTATCACATTGCCATCTGTTTTTTCACCAAAGCCCCATATACCACTCACCGCTGCGACCTGAATGCTCTCGTTGACTGGTCCTCGCTACATATTTGTCGCCAAACCCACTGGGAATGCATTACATATTTTACAGAAATATAGGAAAGGAGTTTAATATTTCATTGGCCACAGTCTCACAGTTCCATTTTCAGAGTTTATGTGGAAGTGCCTGAACATGTATAGCCTGAAATACCAACCTCCTGACTCATAATAACTACATCATGATATAGGATCAACTGAGAGGGTGCTCGGTTCCATACTGTTTGTTTAGTCACTACAGTATTGTAGTGCCCTCTGTTATTTGCAATCATATGAATAGCTATAAAAACAAATCTATCTTCACTCCTCAAATTTTGTCAGGTTCAATCAGAATCTCTGGAATGGATACTCCACAAACCGTTGCATTTCCTATTTTTCTAGAATGTTCCTCTTAGCTAGACGAGAGGAGCTATTTCCGATACGGCAACTGTCAAATCTGAGAAAAAGTCCCTCTCACCGCCACTTCACCCTCACCTACCTCGACACACAATCCTCCAATGAGAAGTATTTAATAGTTTAGCATTAGCCTTTGTCTGTGTACTAATACTACCTCTTGTATCCTCCAAGTGCAGAGTTCTCCATGCAACAGCAGGGACAGCTGCCCTCGTTCACAGCTCATTTGCTTCTGCTTGTCTTCTGTGTATGAATAATAACTCCGCCGAGAAGTACTGTTTTTTCCCTTCTACGTCGTGCCATCGTTATCAGCTGTCAGGTATTTCTGTCAATAGCCTCGTGAAAGGAACACCGTAATTTGCGGAGTCACACAGTTGGACATATTTGTAGACATTTGAGAGTTTATTAACCTCTATCAATTTACTGAAGTCAGTATTGATTTTCCTGAACCACTATCAAACAAATGTTTTCCCTATTGCGTTATCATATTTTGTTGAATTACTAGAACAATGTATTCAGAAATTATTCACACACCTTGACTTTTTCCACATTTGGTTGTGTTACAGCCTAAAACAAATGTGCCTACACAAAATGCAACCATAATGTCAAAATGTAATTATGTTCCCCTCCCCCCAAAAAATCTAAATAAATTACTAATTACTAATGAAAAGCTGAAATGTCTTGAGTCAATAAGTATTCAACCCCTTTGTTATGGCAAGTTCAGGAGTACAAAAAACTTTAACAAGTCACATTAAAATGTGCATGGAATAATATTATTTAACATGATTTTTTAATGACTACCTCAACTCTGTACCCCACATATACAAAAGGTCCATAATGAATTTCAAACAGATTCAACAATAATGACAGTGGAGGTTTTCAAATGCCTCGCAAAGAAGAGCACCTATTGGTAGATGGGTAAAAAATAAAAAAGCAGACATTGAATATCCCTTTGAGCATGGTGAGGTTATTATTTACACTTTGGATGGTCTATCAATACACCCAGTCACTAAAAATACAGGTGTCCTTCCTAACTCGCCTAACTTGCTGGAGAGGAAGGAAACCGCTCAGGAATTTCACCATGAGGCCAATGGAGACTTTGACACAGTATAATGGTTGTGGTAGGAGAAAACTGAGGATGGATCAACAACATTGTGGTTACTCCACAATAGTAGCCTAATTGAGAGAGTGAAAAGAAGGAAGCCTGTACGGAATAAAAATATTCTAAAACATGAATCCTTTTTGCAACAAGGCACTAAAGTAATACTGCAAAAATTTTACTTTTCTTCCAGAATACTAAGTGTTATGTTTCAGGTAAATTCACTCAAATATATTACTGAGTACTACTCTCCATACTTTCAAGCATAGTGGTGGGTGCATCATGTTACGGTTATGCCTTTAACTGGTGAGTTTTTCAGGATAAACAATATAAGGAATGTAGCTAATCACAGGCAAAGGACAACCTGGTTCAGTCTGGTTTCTACCAGACTCTGGGAGATGAACTCACATTTCAGAAGGACAATAACCCAAAGCACAAGGCCATATATACACTGCAGTTGCTTACCAAGAAGTTGGTGAATGTTCCTGAGGGGCCGGGTTACAGATTTGACTTAAAACTTCTTGACAATCTATGGCAAGACCTGAAATCTTTTTTCAAGCAATGATCAACAAGCAATTTGACAGAGCTTGAAAAATGTTGAAAAGAATAATGAGCAAATGTTTCACAATTCAGCTGTGGAGTGCACGTTGAGCACTCTTTGATCCCTTACCCAGAAAGACAGTTGATTAGCTGTAATCACTGCCAAAGGTGTATTGACATGCTCAGGGGGTTGAATACTTATCTAATCAAGACGTGTTTTATTTTTCACCTTATTTTTTAAAAACATTTTAGCATTTTTCTTTCACTTTCACATTTCAAGTATTTTGTGTCGATCATTGACAAACAATTACAGTTAATTCAATTCTTATCCAACAACAATACTTGAAGAAGTCAAGCGTTGTGAATACTTTCTGAAGGCACGGTATCAATACTCTTCATATATAATATAAAATATCCCACTGCTGCATGATGTCTTGATAAATATATTCATCCTATAAATATCTTCATCTTTTGACCATCTACTTTACAGGATATTGTTTTGAAGATTAAGTTATTTTTCACCTCAACCACATCTCCAATAAACTTCATTGGTGAGAAAAAGAAAAGAAAAACTGTCATCAGTGATCATTTAAATTGATATTGATAAATTGATAATTTAAATTAATTTAATTTAAATTCATTATATAATCAAGGAAAGACTGATAAGGGGGACACAGGGGCTCAAATTGGTAATTATTCTCAGAGGTGATTGATGCTTGCTGGGTCAGCATTCCAATTTCCATCTTGTCAATAGTGTGCCTCTCAAACTTCATTCATTAAGATGGAGAACGAGCGACCAAGCTTCTAAAGGTAAGTACCGACTTCAAAAAGAGTCGGGAGACTTAAATTACCATGCAGGGAAGATAAACATAAAACGTCTATGGATATTTTAAATGTGTGAGAAGGAAAATGAGTGGCAGCATGTTTGCAGTGAGTGGTAGGGTCTTCTCACTGGTGCTCTGAGAGGTTTGTCAGATAGAACTATACCACATGTGTTTGGTATGTATGTTTGCAACCTGTAACATTTGTGGGAAGAGGGAATAGCATTCAATGGCATCCTACTTACTTACCATATTCACAGGGGTATCCTCCTGGATAACTGGGGATGTAAGAATTTGCGCCACACCCTTGCCGTTCCTTGTTAAAAGAATTTGTCAGACATATTGTCAGCAACTTTGTCTACATTGTGCAACATCAAAACCACACTATTTCCATATTTTTGCAACATTCACAAATCTTGATAATCTTGTCTTGCCCTCTGCTCTGCACTGCTGACTGAAAAATGGTTTATTGAGTAAATAATCAACTTCTAACGAGTAGTCAGCATATTTCCAGATTGCCGTTCAGAAATGAGTCTGAACGGCACGCTTAAAAATGCACTATGACTCGACGCTCGGGACACTGCAATCTCCTCCAATGACTCTGGGTTGTGTCCTTGCGAAGAAGAAAAAAACTACACAATATCTAAAAGGATACTTGCCTTTCTTCTTATTTACAACAAAAACATTAATACAACTATGATGACATGACAAAACTTACTCTAGTGTATGTCCAGCATCAATTGGAGAGATAAACATAATTAGCTGAGAGAAAAGGGCACAGAAAACATGCAGTTTTTTGGCTTCAACCACTGGTCATCCACATCTGAACATAGAAATATAATTACTGGCATGGGTACACTCAATATGGCTGTCAGCCTATCTATCACAGAACATTGACTTATAGTAATCACATTTCTATGGATGTGATTTCACAAGGTGGGCCAGACATGGCCACCCCCTGTGGGGCTTCGACAATGCAGCTGTGGAGTGTGACAGTTGGCAGTGTCACTGGAACACTGGTTTTCAGCTTGGAAGCCGTTTAAATAGAGAAACAACTGATGCTTTCGTTCCAGTGTGGTACAAAATTTGTTGGTACAAAATTGTTATTGGGTTTTCACTTCTACCATTTATGACCTTCAACTCCAGCTTTGTCTAGTTTATTTCAGAGAGAGTATTAATTGGGTGCAGCCAAATGTGTGTTTTGGTTTACAATGTCATGAATGACTGTATTTAGCAGGTTGTTGACAAGGGATGTTCTGACATAAGAGGTGGAGCACAGTGTGCGTTCACAGATGAGACCTTGGCATCCCATAAGTATGGTACTCAGGCTGAACTACCATAAAGGTATTAAACTCTTACTTTACCAGGTAAGTTGATATACCAGCAAAGCTAGAGGTACTGTACAAGTTAGACTCAGAAGTCAGAATTCTAAGATGTTTATTCAAGTCAGCTTCCCATCCATATAGATCGATAGACCAGGGGGTATGGACTCATTCCTGTTAGGATGAACTTAATAAGGGATGAAGCTGTAACCCCCTACATGTGGCAGCAAACCCACCCATAGTGTGTTGTTCTCTGTCTACAACCTCCATGCCCCTGAATCATCTCAACACTAAGGCCCACTCTGCCCTAGTCCTGTTCCCTGTTCACACCTTCTGGGCATGGGTGTGAAACTAAGGAAAGGGTGAGGTCAGGGAACATAGCTCAATGCTGTCAACAAACACAACAAGCATGGCGTGCTGACCACCATGGGTGTAAAAGAGAGAAAAGGGAAAACAGGTGAGAGGGCAGAATAAGTCATTTTGTCGTGGCAGCAGACTACGATTAATTCCTTTCTATTCTATTTCTTTCAAGTTTTGTTAATACCTTTCACAAAGCTGCTTTATACTGCAAATAAACAATTGAATTCTCTTTAAATGCAAATCTAACTAAATTAATGATGATTGTGTTTAATATGTACTTCAAAAATGGCATTAAATCTAACAAATTAAAGGAAGTGTTACAAAAATAATCTATTTTGAAGAGGAAACATGGTGAGACGTCTAAGAGCATCATGTCATGCAGTATCTATCCTGTAATTAGACTGAGGGTTTCAACAAGATCTTTTAGATCATCCTATTGAGCTCCATTTCACTTTATGGATGTTGACGCTGAGAATGAACAGTACATACTGTAATCATACATGAATCCCCGTGATTCCTACAGCTACCATTTTGCAATGGCCCACGATCTGAGAATATGGTCAGTTTATAACCTCTCAGTAATAATAATATTAACACTACATACTGTTAATACTTCTCTTCCTATAGCCTGTACATGATAAATCAATCTCCACAATTATAGTAAATTGGCTTCTGAGACAATGCGTCTTCTCACAGCCATTGTACTTATTTCTGCAATTCATGCAATCGGGTAGCTATACCGAGGCCATTCTTAGCTGGTGAGTGTGGAGTATCAAAGGCTGATACTTGAGACTTTGTTTTCCATCCACATTTTAGATATACATGATAACACATTACACATTTCACACTGAGTAGCTAGTCAAGAGCTCCTAACCGCATTAATCATTGGAGATAAAACAATGCTACATTATTAGACATGACTTGGTTTATTTCCATTGACACGCATGAAACAATAGTCTAATTCAGCCCCATTTCCACAATGATTCTAAGAAAGGACAGTATGCAACCTTTAAAATAGTCAACTGGGACACAACGTAAATGACTATAAGAAGTCACAGCTCGTTCCTGGTGACAATAACGCATTGTCTTCCACCACCTCCAGCTGTTATTGTCTACAAACACATCCACATTTCATGTTTCATGTAAATAACATGTAAATAACATCTCATGCGGATTTCCTTTTTTCTGTGCCTGTCAGGCATATGTGTATAGGTGGCAGGGAAGTCATGCGCAGGAGAGTCAAATGGAGTGTAAAATGGAGTCTTTTAATAAAGTACAAGTAACATGCTCCATAACACTAAATAGACAAATGAACAATAAAATAAATATGGGTACGAAGACCCGACGCACACCTATACAACAACACTACACTGACAATAAACAATCTCTGACAAAGACATGAGGGGAAACAGAGGGTTAAATACACAACAGGTAATGAATGGGATTGAAAACAGGTGTGTGGGAAGACAAGACAAAACCAATGGAAAATGAAAAATGGATCAATGATGGCTAGAAGACCGGTGGCGTCGAACGCCGAGCACCGCCCGAACAAGGAGAGGCAACGACTTCGGTAGAAGTTGTGACAGTGCCTTTCCATACATCAACATCATGCGTCTCTATTCAGTTAATACAAGTGTAAAGGGCAACAACCTACACGGCAATGTGATTGTGATTAAGAGTAGGACGGTTTGTGTCTACAAAGATTAAATCAGAGTAATTAATGTGGCTTTCAAATTCAAACATTGGAACCCTTTTTAAAACTGAGACACTGAATCCATGATTTCCCCTGGGTTGGGTCACGGACTCTGATCACAGAGCTCAAGGTGAAGGAAAAAAGGAAGAAAAACAAAAGGCCTTGTGAAAATCCCCTTATAGCTTGATATTATTGTTTTCTGTTCAAGTGTGTGAAATCTAACAAATGATGAATGGTAATTATGTGGTAATACAACATAAAAGGGAGTCTGGGGTGTGCTGTTGTTGTGAGAATGGCTTTACCTTGACATGACCTTGTTGAGTTCTCTCTTTGATTCTCAACCCCTTGCTGCATATTGGAGACTATGGCTATTAGCTACACAGCACATATCGTGAGTAATTGCATTATTTACAAGGGAATAGTTGGTCTCATAATGCAAATGAAACAGTGCTGTAACAGAGTTACAAAGTAAAAAGCAGTCACCACAAGCAGTCAAAATCAAATCAAATCAAATCAAATTGTATTTGTCACATACAGATGTTAATGCGAGTGTAGCGAAATGCTTGTGCTTCCAGTTCCGACAATGCAGTAATAACGAACAAGTAATCTAACTAACAATTCCAAAACTAATTTCTTATACACAGTGTAAGGGAATAAAGAATATGTACATAAAGATATGAATGAGTGATGGTGCAGAGCAGCATAGGCAAGATACAGTAGATGGTATCGAGTACAGTATATACATATGAGATGAGTATGTAAACAAAGTGGCATAGTTAAAGTGGCTAGTGATGCATGTATTACATAAGGATGCGGTAGATGATAGAGTACAGTATATACGTATACATATGAGATGAATAATGTAGGGTATGTAAACATTATATTAGGTAGCATTGTTTAAAGTGGCTAATGATATATTTTACATCATTTCCTATCAATTCCAACTTTACCAATTTGGACTATTTTGTGTGTGTCCATTACATGAAATCCAAATAAAAGTCCATTTAAATTACAGGTTGTAATGCAACAAAATAGGTAAAATACCAAGGTGGGTGAATACTTGTACATGGCACTTTATATAAAAAAGCTTGTTGTTGTGTGCCCTGGTCATCCTTAATGCATCTGATCTGGCAGACTCACTAAACACAAATGCTTTTTTGCTTGTTAACCAGATGGCACAATTTTCTTATTTTTGAAATGTACTCATAGCCACACTCAGACATAATAAGTATGGCTATCTGTAAATGTTAGAGGAATTCTAAATTCCTATATGTTTTGTAGCCAAAACCAAATTCACACTCTATCTATTTCATAATAAGTGGTAAATGTATCATTTTGCATGAAATAGCAAGAGACCAGTCTTAAAAACAAGTTCAGCATTTATTCTTGATGAGTACTGACTCAAAATACAAAGAACACTACATTTTAAAGATAAGATAAAAATGACGTCATCAGTTCTCACACTCTCTCCGATCCACACAATAGCGCAGTGTCTTCAGGTCTGGAGATTGTCTCCTACTCCCCTCATAAAGCAAACATTCCAATCTGTCTAAAAGACATACGCTCCTCCACTAATGGAACATCAAAGAACATTCTTATCTGTCTAAAAAGATATAGCCTCCTTCTCCCTTAAACCTGCAAGGTACAGACAATTCATTCGTTTTACCTACAATTTCAGTCCTAGTATAAACAAAAATCCATACATTTCATACCATAACATAATAGTATTAAAACTTAATGGTTCTAGAAATGTTTCATTTCTAGAAATATTTCATTTCAACTATAATTTCCTCCAACAGTAAATTTTAAAAACAAGAAAATCATGTCATCTGGTTTGCTTAATAAAAGGAATTTGAAATGATTTATACTTTTACTTTTGATACTTAAGTATATTTTAGCAATCACATTTACTTTTGATACTTGAGTATATTTAAAACCAAATACTTTTTTTACTTTTACTCAAGTAGGATTTTACTGGGGGACTTTCACTTTTACTTGAGTAATTTTCTATTAATTAAGGTATCTATATGTCTACTCAAGTACGGAAATTGGGTACTTTTTCCATCACTCCAACTTAAAAAAATGTCCACTTGTACACTTTGATTGAGGGGATTGTCCGGATGTACTCTCTCATTTGTTGTGATTGCCGGGTCCAAGATAAATTATCTAGAATTGGTCAGTTCTGGGTACTCTGACCAATTGGAAAGAAATAACATTTTTAGAGCGATTCAACTACTTAGCATGTTTAGAGCGATTCCAATGCAAGGACCTACATCTGTCACTGTCTATTGTACAATACAATCCTCACATCTGCCTTACACCACTAATGTGGGTAGTAAAGTTCAACTTGCATATTCTTAATTGCAAGAGATATATTTGTACAACATTACGTAGCAGATGAAGAAGGTAATTGTGAATGACGTGTCATCTTAACATTTGAAAACCCTATCTTTGGATCACTCACCCATCGATCTTGCCATCCCATCAATGAGATGGGTAGCAACTCTGTGGCAGTAAATAAAGCTCAGTATTTGGTGCACTGTTTTTGTCATCTCATGCATAAAACATGAGTCTTTACTCTTCTGTTGCATCTTTAAATTCCTCATCTGGTACCTCATCATAAATGGTCCAAGGAGAGATTTCTCATTTCACCTCCTGTCAGATGAGGAACATATTAGAAGTGGACCATCCATGGAGGTACAGCTTCACGATAAATACCATATTTATAATGCCTGGGGAAAGATGATGGCGGCTGATAATTTGCTCTCTTGATGTCTGACCCTATGTTGACTCCTGGTTGGGGGAAGTGATGGATGTTTGCAAAATCCATGAGGGAGAATGTAGTGATTATTAATGTGTGAAATACTATGGAGATGAGTAGTGTTACTGCGATAGCTAAAATAAGGTTGGGTTTGGAATAGCTTTCCTTTTTTCTGCTGATGTGGAACAGGTCTTTGCTGGATTACCTGATACAAAATGTATTAATTGTCTAGTCTATGATTGATGACCAGCTTTAGCTTCCTCGTTCCCATTCATCACCAGCAATGTAGGAGGATGGGATTCAAAATATTTTATTTATTTTTTCCACTCCCTTCCTCTTTCCTCTGTGACAAGAACAAAGTCAGAGTGTCGTTATGTGCCAGAGCTTTGTGAGGTAGTCACAAAAAAGCTTGTTGATGCTTTTGTTGATTTGATCGAGTCGGGCTTGTTGGTTAACATACTGTTGTTGTCCTGCAGAGGCAGTGTATAAATCACCGTCAATTAATCATCTGCTGTCATATTATTTATGGTATGAATTATGTAGAATTAATGTATCTTCTGTAGTAGTATTTTTTTGGGCGGACAGAGGAATGCAGGGATACACTTGTCACATTATACACACTTTGTAATAGGTATAATACAAGTGTTTACTAATGATTAATAACAGTTACAGAATCAAATCATACCAAGTCGTGATATTACTGAAGTTATTAAATTGTGTGGATTGGCAGTTCAGTATATAGCAACCTGGACTCAGCGATAGACGTAACATAGTAAATCTAAATCTGCCTCTCTACATTTTTTTTGATATATATGGTATGTATTCATTTGAAGATGTCCATCATACACTTTGTATAATATGTTACGAATTACAATATGTATGATATATTATCAATTACAATTTGCTGTTGCAAATATTAGCTAGATGGCCAGGTGGCTAACATTAAGCTAGGCTAGGTGTTAGGAGTTCGGGTTAAGGTTAGGGTTAGGAGAAGGGTTAGCAAACATGCTAAGTAGTTGAAAAGTAGATAAAATAGTGTATGTAGTTGTGAATTTGCTAATTAGACTAAATGTCTGTGATGAGATTCAAACATGCAACCTTTGGGTTACTAGACATTTACATTATATGTCTACCCATACACCATAACCCACCACCCTCCTTCTGTTTCATGTAACCATACCGAATTTAACCTATTATTCTCATTTGAGCGTTCTGGATATATAGGTTTACTATGTTACGTCTAGTCTACAAGATCAGGCTGCATATACAAACCAATAGGGAGGTAGTTAGCCCAGTGACCTTTAGTCAAAAGGTTCCCAGGCCGAGTGCTGGAAAAAGGCTGGAATTGATCTGGCAACTGGTGTTCTGCTTGGATAACATCCTCAAGACATTACCCTACTGTTGGGAACCTTGAGAGAGGCCCTTAACCCCACAACATGCTCTCATTCAGGGGCAGTGCAGCTTGACCCTGTGCTCGTCTCAACTGTATGTGTTCTGTCTGGGGATGGAGGGTTGAGAACGGAGCAGACGATTTCCATTGTTCGCTGTAACATATGGACATTAAAGTTGTATTGTGTTGTATTCCACATGAAACTGTTAAACTGTTCAATACAACCATCCATGGTGTAATTTTAATGGTGTTAAGTTTCGAATGCCATCTGCTACCAATCTCTGAGAATAGAATAACCATAGTGATGCATTCTGTTCAAAAAGACCCCCTACCAACTCAGTGTCACTCACTCAAATGCTTGACTGACGCACTATCATTCCAATTTGGCATAAACCCCAGGGCGCCGCATTGATCATATTTTTTTGAGAACAAAGAAACAGGGTGTTACAATTATTAATTCCCATAAAAAAAACTTAATCCAGTCTGTTTATTATTCCAACAGGTAATCTGGATTTCTTGTAGCCAAAATACTGCAGTTTTAAGATTTATGTTAATTACTAATACATGATCTCCTTTGATCATCTCTTCTGTTTTCGATACTGACTTTAGTTTAGACTGGTGAATCAAAGTTGGTGAAAACTCATTCTGACTGTTCAATTGAGGTCAATGAGGATATAAAACATTCAATGTTTACTTCACGATTCCACTCCTTTCAGATATGGTGAATAAGGAATAGCTAAAACGAGAGAGAGATGCAGCTACTTAAGTTATGGCAAGGCGCTCCCCTAGGGGAACTACCCCCCTCCAATCAGCTGAAAAGGTGGCGCGGGGAATTCAAAAATATTCTTTAGAAATATCTTTCACACATGTTCTACATATAATTAAAGATACACACACTGGTTATTAATGCAACCGCTGTGTCAGATTTTTTTTTAAAACATTACGAAAAAAGCCTACCATGGAATAATCTGAGACAGCGCTCAGATGTAAATATATTTCTCTGCCATGTTGGAGTCAACAGAAATACGAAATTACATTATCTATATTCCCTTACCTTTGATGATCTTTCATCAGTATGCAATGCAAGGAGTCCTAGTTCCACAATAAATGGTTGTTTTGTTCCATAATGTCCAATACTAGTGTCCAATTAGCTGCATTTACATTTACATTTAAGTCATTTGGCAGACGCTCTTGCTAGCACTTTCAGCTCACATGCCCAAGGAGAACTCGGACGAAAACTTAAAAAATATATATTCCAGGTCGAATAAACTGCTCAAACTAAGGAGAGAATCAATCTTCAGGATGTTATTTTCATATATATCCAATAACGTTCCAACCGGAGCATAAGTTTTCATCTGCAGCCAAATGGAACGATGGTGACATCCACAGACAAATGCGCCACAGGGAAATTGCATTCTGCCAGGACAATGACTATTTCCCTTCCCATTCGTTCAAAGTTCACACCAGAGGCTCCATTCCACGTTCTACTGAATGAGGACATCTAGTGGAAGTCGTAGGAAGTGCTACCAGATCCAGATCTTATTTGGAAGTGAATAGGCGATGACTTGAAATTAGACACTTATTCAGAATTTCACTTCCTGTTTGGAAGATTGCCTGCCTTATGATTTCTGTTATACTCACGGACATAATTCAAACAGTTCCAGAAACGTCAGAGTGTTTTCTATCCAATAGTAATAATAATATGTATATATTAGCAATCTAGGACAGAGTAGGATGCAGTTCACTATGAGCACGCAATTCATCCAAAGTGAAAATACTGCCCCCTATCCCCAACAAGTTTTAAGAGTGACTGTCCAATGGGTGTCAAGGTGGATTTAAAATGTTTTTTTTTACCCCTGCTTCCGCTACCTCAGATCTGTCCACTTACCTTAGCAGTCCCTCCAGGATTTCACAACATTCTTTGGTGATTTCTGCGGCCAAAACTGCTTGATATTGAGTCAGCTTTTCTGAAATTCTTCTTTATTCTTATAAAGCAATAAAAAGTCATATGTACTCCGTTTTTGGATGATTTTAAGCAGAGG
Organism: Oncorhynchus masou masou; assembly: GCF_036934945.1. Classification (NCBI taxonomy): domain Eukaryota; kingdom Metazoa; phylum Chordata; class Actinopteri; order Salmoniformes; family Salmonidae; genus Oncorhynchus; species Oncorhynchus masou. Next base: position 22,733,405 of record NC_088216.1, read on the forward strand.
ACATAATTCAAAAAAAATTGAAACAACCAAAGTTCTCAATTTTGTTTATTTTCCTGAACAAACAGCTCTGTCCTAATCCACTCACACATTCACTCACACAAACCTCTCCTCTCCATCAGGCTTGGGGCGTGTTATCAACATGAGATGCACCTCCCATTCCCACTCACACTCCCTCTCTCAAAAAACAAATAGATTCATTGCTGATCAATCGCTTTCAATTTGAGGACTGATATTCCTTTTGCATAAATTGTCTTCAAAATACTTGAGATTTAGAATTTTTCTGAAAGGGTCGTAAGGGAGATAAATAACAGAAAACAAAAAGAGAGTATTGTGGTTCATATGCACTTTTAAAACAGTATTACCATTTCTAAAAAATCCAGAGAGATTGTGTTTTCGTGATCCGTATTAAGCTTTACAGAGAGTTTAAAACAGCAAAGCTAACAAATTGCACTCGGTGCTTTGAGTAGTGCTCTCCATAGACAGACTGGGGAGAGCAGAGTGCCGACCACCCTGCTGAAGCCAAGATTAGCAGAGTAAAAGTTTGAATAAAACGCCACTCACCTTGATTCTTTCAGCGCTTGCCACAGTCTTCTCTGCTACCACTTCAGTCACAGTGATCTGCCGCTGCTGTGGGAACTGTTCTGACATTCCCATATGCTTTGCTGATTCTAAGTGACTGTTGATTGTGGACTTTGTCTTGTTTCCAAAAACATTTGGAAATTGTTTTGCACAGTCTTTAGCTGTTATTTTTGTTGAGATTGATTTCTGTTCATTGTACTACCTGTCAGCCATCAACAATTCCCCATCATCTTCGCATGGAAATAACTTTCTTCACGTGTGGTTGGATTGGGTCATTTTCCACGATAACAGTGCAGTAATTGTTCATAATTACGAACCCAACTTTTGATTGGATCCTTTTATGCACTAAAAGTGTGGTGATTGGTCAAAATTGCATGCCCTCGCATAATATGCGCTGATTTGTTGATTTTGCATTGAATTATGCGATCGCAGAATCGCGGAATCCTGGAGGGACTGACTTAGGAAAAGCTGAAAATGGAAATTTAATGAGATGCAGCTATTTAAGAGTATTGGGGCATAGCTGCTCTAGTTCAATGACAACTAGTGTGAACTCCATAGTAAAATTAAGTTTGGCCTTTTAATTACAGAGTTGGATGACACGGCTAATGATTATCTGTTAGCGCTGCCAATGTGATATAGATTGAGTTAACCCCAGACACACGGCGATAATGCATCTGTCTGATGCCTGTGCAGACGTGGAGAGGGCTAGCGGCCACCTCGGTAGCAACGGAGGGAACAGGAAAACACATACAACTGATACGTGCAAAGATGTGTCACTGCAGACAATCTTGTCTTGGCTTCTCTGGATGTCAGTTGTTGATGTGAATCAGCTGTGGGATAAAACTAGAAGGAGTTGAATGATATGAAGATGTTGGTAGGGTTGGGAAATAGTAAAAAATTGGAACTAAACATGAAAGCTGACTTCATTGCGTGGTTCACGTCGTTTTACAGTGACAACAAAACAATACACTTAGGTCGCTAGCGTGAAAGGCAAACACTGCACATCCCCCCAATTGGTGTGACTTCTGACTTGGCTCATATGGCAAAGATCAAAACAATACGTTAGATGACAGGTATTTTTTATTTATTATTTGCATTAAATTAATTGAATAATGCTTAAAAATAAGTTAAGGTATGATTTTAAATTATCTTTAAGAAAGCTGTTCTATGATGGAATATGACAGAAGCACTTTTGTTTTTCGAGCTGTGCAATCCAAGACCTGTTGACTTTAGCCACTTTCAGTCTGAGTTTTGACCACTTGTATAGAATATTCTGACATTTTCTTCTCTGGGTGTCAAAACAAGATTAATAACTTTTCTCTAACCTTTGCTTTTCGGCAGCCCACCAAATTGACTTCACCGTACTTGGGGATGTATGCTCAAAGTGAAACTTATGACGGTGCATTTTTATTGATAGTAATTATCTAATAGTAATTATCTAATCCAAAGCACTGTAGGCAATTTGGTATATTGCTACAACCAATTAGGTTTTCCTTTTAATAAATGGGGAAGCCAAAACGACTGCAGATTAGCTAGCCAACCCTCTTTGTACATACCTCTGCCAAATTCAAGTGTAAAGGAGACTAACTCTAACTACAACAATTACTTCATAGAGTGTAAGGAAATGTGTACAATTGAACATTTCTAAAGGAAACCCTGAGTAGACGGTAGCTAGATACAATTCCTTCCTTTTGTCTTGTTGCAAAGTGCGTTCAAGGAAGGTGGATAGCTAGCTACACTCATTACTTCCCTCCTTTAGTCTTACAATGTGTACCATTCAAAAGGAGGAAACACAGTATCCCATTTGTGGTCAGTTTCCATGTTCAAAGGGAAAGTCCATGCAGCTAAAAGATCATGAGTCAGTGAGACTTTAATGGTGGTACAGCGGTGGATAATACAACCTAACTTAGCCTGCGCTTTCATTTGACATGAATATGTAATGATGCCGGGTTTTACACAGAACAAAAGTCTCCCCACCAAAGCGAGTTCGATTTGGGACGTGATAGGCTACATGGGAACTTCAGCCAATTAGGCTCCCTCGTTCTTCTCTCTGACCTTCTGTCCTCTGTGCCAATTAACTTATCTCCATCTCCCTTCACATGCCTTACTGGGGCCTTAATTGGAACTTGGCAATGGGAGAAAACGCCTGGTCCATTATTTCTCTACACACTGGTAAAAGAGATCACACCTCGATTTCACGTCTTTCATTAGATTAGATGTCAATCATGTATAGTAGTTTCTGTCCTCATATATTTGGGGTGTACAGTATGTTATAATGATCTAATGCCAGCTACTGGAACTATATTGTAACGGCTTTCTTCTACCTCCTTCTTGACGAAGAGGTGGAATAAGGATCGGACCAAAATGCAACGTGGTTCGTTCGATACATCTTTAATTATGAAGAAAACATGAACAATACAAAACAACAAACGTCGAAAAACCGAAACAGTCCTGACTGGTTCAACAAACACAGAGACAGGAACAATCACCCACAAACACACAGTGAAACCCAGGCTACCTAAATATGGTTCCCAATCAGAGACAACGATAATCACCTGACTGATTGAGAACCGCCTCAGGCAGCCATAGACTAATCTATGCACCCCACACAACCCCAAGACGAAACACACTACAAATAAACCCATGTCACACCCTGGCCTGACTCAATAAATGAATATAACATAATAAATATAGACCAGGGCATGACAGAACCCCCCCCCTAAGGTGCGGACTCCCGGACGCACATCAAAACAATAGGGAGGGTCCGGGTGGGCGCCTGTCCATGGCGGCGGCTCCTGCTCGGGACGTGGAACCCACTCTATGAATGTCTTAGTCCCCCCTCCTCGCGTCCTAGGATTGTCCACCCTCGCCGCCGACCATGGCCTAGTAGTCCTCACCCAGAACCCCACTGGACTGAGGGGCAGCTCGGGATAGAGGGGCAGCTCGGGACAGAAGGGCAGCTCGGGACAGAAGGCAGCTCGGGACAGAGGGGCAGCTCGGGACAGAGGGGCAGCTCGGGACAGAGGAAGCCCAGCACTGAGAGGAAGCCCAGCACGGAGAGGAAGCCCAGCACTGAGAGGAAGCCCAGCCAGGCAGTTGAATCCGGCAGATCCTGGCTGGCTGGCAGTTCTGGCAGATCCTGGCTGACTGGCGGATCTGGAAGAGTCTGGTTGACTAGCGGATCTGGAAGAGTCTGGTTGACTAGCGGATCTGGAAGAGTCTGGTTGACTAGCGGATCTGGAAGAGTCTGGTTGACTAGCGGATCTGGAAGAGTCTGGTTGACTAGCGGATCTGGAAGAGTCTGGTTGACTAGCAGATCTGGAAGAGTCTGGTTGACTAGCAGATCTGGAAGAGTCTGGTTGACTGGCAGATCTGGAAGAGTTTGGTTGACTGGCAGATCTGGAAGAGTCTGGCTGACTGGCAGATCTGGAAGAGTCTGGCTGAATGGCAGATTTGGAAGAGTCTGGCTGACTGGCAGATCTGGAAGAGTCTGGCTGACTGGCAGATCTGGAAGTCTGGTTGACTGGCAGATCTGGAAGAGTCTGGTTGACTGGCAGATCTGGAAGAGTCTGGCTGACTGGAAGATCTGGAAGAGTCTGGCTGACTGGCAAATCTGGAAGAGTCTGGCTGACTGGCGGATCCTGGCAGACTGACGGCTCTGGCTGCTTCATGCTGACTGGCGGCTCTGGCTGCTCCATGCAGATTGACAGCTCTGGCGGCTTCTTGCAGACTGACTGCTCTGGCTGCTCCATGCAGACTAACAGCTCTGGCAGCTCCTTGCAGACTGGCAGCTCCTTGCAGACTGGCAGCTCCTTGCAGACTGGCAGCTCCTTGCAGACTGGCAGCTCCATGCAGACTGGCAGCTCTGGCTGCTCCAAGCAGGCTGACAGCTCTGGCTGCTCCATGCAGACTGGCAGCTCTGGCTGCTCCATGCAGACTGGCAGCTCTGGCTGCTCCATGCAGAATGCCAGCTCTGGCTGCTCCATGCAGAATGCCAGCTCTGGCTGCTCCATGCAGACTGGCAGCTCTGGCTGCTCCATGCGGACTGGCAGCTCTGGCTGCTCCATGCAGACTTGCAGCTCTGGCTGCTCCATGCAGACTTGCAGCTGGCTGCTCCATGCAGACTGACAGCTCTGGCTGCTCCATGCAGACTGGAAGCTCTGGCAGCGCTAAACGGGCAGGAGACTCCGGCAACGCTGTAGAGGCGGAAGGCTCTGGCAGCGCTAAACAGGCGGGAGCCTCCGGCAGCACAGGAGAGGAGGAAGGCTCCGGCAGCGCTAAACAGGCGGGAGACTCCAGCAGCGCTGTAGAGGAGGAAGGCTTCGACAGCGCTGAACCGGCGGGAGGCTCCGGCAGCGCAGGAGAGGCGAGGCGCACTGTAGGCCTGATGCGTGGTGCTGGCACTGGTGGTACTGGGCCGAGGACACGCACAGGAAGCCTGGTGCGGGGAGCTGCCACCGGAGGGCTGGTGTGTGGAGGTGGCACAGGATGGGCTAGACCGTGAAGGCGCACTGGAGATCTTGAGAGCAGTGTTGGCACAGGACGTGCAAGGCTAGGGAGGTGCACAGGAGGCCTGGTGCGTGAGGCTGGCACCAACTTCACCAGCCGACTAAAATGCACCTCAGGACGAGTATGGAGCGCTGACCCAGGTGCCATTAAATCGCTGACACGTTCCGTCGGGCAAATTCCATGCAAAAAGCACCAACACAGCAACTCACTCATTTCTCTCTCCTCCAATTTCCCCATTAACTCCTTCACAGTCTCTGCTTCGCTTACCTCCAACACCGGTTCTGGTCTCCTCCTTGGCTCCTCACGATAAACAGGGAGAGTGAGCTCAGGTCTGACTCCTGACTCTGCCACACTCTCCCTGAGCCCCCCCACAAGAAATATTTGGGGCTGACTCTCGGGCTTCCATCCGCGTCGCCGCGCTGCCTCCTCATACTGGCGCCTCTCAGCTCTTTCCGCCTCCAGTTCTTCTTTGGGGCGGCAATATTCTCCAGGCTGATTCCAGGGTCCTTCTCCGAACAATTTCTCCTCCCAATTCCAGAAGTCCTGTGATCGCTGTTGCTGCCTTTGTTGCTTCTCCTGTGGCTCCTGCCCGTTGACACGTTGCTTGGTCTGTTTGTGGTGGGTGATTCTGTAACGGCTTTCTTCTACCTCCTTCTCTGACGAAGAGATGGAATAAGGATCGGACCAAAATGCAACGTGGTTCATTCGATACATCTTTAATTATGATGAAAACACGAACAATAAAAAAAAACGTAGAAAAACCGAAACAGCCCTGACTGGTGCAACAAACACAGAGACAGGAACAATCACCCACAAACACACAGTGAAACCCAGGCTACCTAAATATGGTTCCCAATCAGAGACAACGATAATCACCTGACTCTTATTGAGAACCACCTCAGGCAGCCATAGACTAATCTATACACCCCACACAACCCCAAGACGAAACACACTATAAATAAACCCATGTCACACCCTGGCCTGACTCAATAAATGAATATAACATAATAAATATAGACCAGGGCGTGACATATATGTTCAGGTTAATGGGGTGGCAGGGTAGCCTAGTGGTTAGAGCGTTGGACTAGTAACCGGAAGGTTGCAAGTTCAAACCCCTGAGCCGACAAGGTACAAATCTGTCGTTCTGCCCCTGAACAGGCATTTAACCCACTGTTCCTAGGCCGTCATTGAAGATAAGAATTTGTTCTTAACTGACTTGTCTGGTTAAATAAAGGTAAAATAAAAAAATGCTAGACATGGTTCTGTATTCTGAATGTGAAGGTGTTAATTGAGGACTGTAACTATTTTCCATAAATGTTGTGTTTTGTATTAATTGCTGTTTTGTTTTACATTGTATTGGTTGTTTTATTGTTGTGACTAAGGCACCCTTGGGAATGAGACCATGGTCTCATTGGGTTTTCTCTGAATAATTAAATAAAAATAAATAAAACTAGCAATATTGTTTCCTGAAATTATTATATTTTTCAGTACTGCTGCCTGTGACACAAAAGACATTGAAACTAATGGTTACATGCTGAAGTCATAATGACATGCTTTGGTGCCGGGTGGTAAAGACGTATAAAGCCTTTATTTAGCTCAGTCTCTGATGTCTGTGATGGACCCTGTACCATCAACCATCAATAACCTAAAAGACAGATGAGGGAAAAGGGAAGAATAATGACACATATCTAAAAGATGGTCAAATTTGTAGAAGAATGTTGCCATTATAGTGCTCAGCGTTTGACTCCCGGAGAGAGAGATAATTACTCTAGACTGCACGGTGCAAGGACATGTGCAAATAGCCTGTTAGTCGCCTCTCCTGTGGCAGCATTTCACCTTGCTACTGTCATCGTAGCCTCGCTAATGCAAATAAGGACGTTTGAAGTTATCACCGCTTCTCAGAGTAAGATCAAATAGCTAATATGCAATCACAGAAGACACCAGTAGCATAGCTTTAGAACGGGAAATAGACAGAAAGTGTGTGAAGGATGGGGAGAGAGAGAGAGAGAGAGAGAGGGGGGGGGCAGAAAGAGAGAAGTGGGGACAGAAAGAGGGGGAGGGGGCAGAAAGAGAGAGATTTTCAACTCTTGGTATACACTACAATGTAAAACACACTCACATAGTTGCTGTCACAAACTACAAACACCACACAGTTGTCACTGACTAGTTGGATATTAATTTCATAGTGAGCAAACAATTTCTGTACTTACAGCATTCATAGAAATTCTTTGGCTGATCATGTTTTTTTTTTATTGACATTTGTCAATAGTACTTATGAATGCAACCATTTGTGTCAAATTGTTTTGTGTTGTACTTGTCCTGAAAAGAATGGTAAAACCCCTAACATTGTAAGGCTACACATAAGTCGGATAAATGAAAACCTGATTTTTGCTGGAGTCTCGGGACTAATAGTGTTAAAGGGAGATGCTTTTTTCATCCCCTAATCAGCCTTGTTCATAATAATGAATAGTCATTACAAGTGCTGCCTGTGGGGGCCTTTATCTGCATTTCCAAAGACAACCCTTCATGTTTCCAGGCTATGTTGTGTGTGTACTAATGTGTGGATGTACACATTAAAATGCTATCTAATTGGGTGAGAAAAACATTTAGTTGTGTGTCTATGTGTGGAATGAATTTGACATGTTCTCTGAACTTTTGATGGGAGTAATTTTGTAATTGATTGCCCCAGTTTGGTTAGCACATGATTTTCTACCTTGCTGTCTGTTTATGGGGCAAAACCCATATTAAAGTACAGATGTAGGATCTTAATTTGAGCCAGTTTTCCGCAGCAGAAGTATAATCTTATTTTTTAGATTATAATTCATGGACATTTTTGTAGGGGTTGATGCATCATATTTCTAAACTCAAATAAACTACAAGTTTTACATTTCCTGCATTATAGGAAAGTTCTCCTGCGACAGGGTGATCACATTAAGATCCCACCTCTGTTAGCCTTTTAGCCTTATCAAAGTATAGGTCAGAAAACATACTGTACTGTATTGCATCCATTCTGAGGGACTCTAGTGAAATATTTTCTTTATAGATAGTCAGCAAACCTGGGTTTAAATACAGTTTGAAATCAAATAGCTGGGCTTAATTGAGCTTGTCTGTTGCAGTGGAACTATTAAAGTAATTGCAAAGGTGTAAATCCCACTCATCTTGCACTGCTGGTAGGCTAAAATAAACAATATATGTAATTGAAAGCTTTCAAATAGTATTTGAACCCAGATCTGACAGTCAGGAGCAGCATTGGGACAATGACAACACCCTAGACTAGGACCACACGAGAGAGAGAGAGCGAGAGAGATCTGGGATTCCCTTTGCGTCTCTAAATTATCTGAACACATGATATTGTCCCTGTTGACGTTTGTCGTGATTCAAGCTTATGGAGTCGGCCTAGCTAATCATCGGTGTTGAGCTAAGGTTTGCATTTTTTTCACTGCTACCAGACTGTACTATGTAACTTCAATGGGGTTGTCATGATAGAATACAAATTCACTGTTAAATAATTAAAGATCCGCCCCTTTCTTCAATTTTCACCTAAAATGACATACCCAAATCTAACTGCCTGTAGCTCAGGACCTGAAGCAAGGATATGCTTATTCTTGATACCATTTGAAATGAAACACTTTGAAGTTTGTGGAAATGTGAAATGAATGTAGGACAATATAACACATTAGATCTGGTAAAAGATGATACAAAGAAAAGACATGCATTTTTTTGTATTTTTTTGTACCATTCGTTTTGAAAAGCAAGAGAAAGGCAATAGTGTATTATTCCAGCCCAGGCCCAATTTATATTTTGGCCACTAGATGGCAACAGCGTATGTGCAAAGTTTTAGACTGATCCAATGAAACATTCCATTTCTGTTCAAACTTTTGTGTCAAGATTGCTCAAATGTGACTAATTGGTTTATTAATACATTTTCAAGTTCATAACTGTGTTCTCTCTCCTCAAACAATTGCATGGTGTCGTTCACTGTTCTTTCACAGCTACTGTAAATTGGACAGTGCAGTTAGATTAACAAGAATTTAAGCTTTCTGACAATATCAGATATGTCTTTGTCCTGGGAAATTGTCTTGTTACTTACAACCTCATGCTAATCTCATTAGCCTACGTTAGCTCAACCGTCCCGCGGAGGGCCCACCGATCCTGTAGCTGCCAGAACTTCTGATTGTATGAGAATGTTGAATGTATGAATAACCCAAATGGGGAATGGTGATACAGAATTCTTGATTAACACTCAATTAGAGCATATACATTTCAGGGGTATATTACAGATGTATTTACTGCGTATCAGTCACAGATTTTGTTATTCAGAAGGGGGCAATAATTCAATGGCGTCCATTGAACCTCAACCACCTGTTTTAAATCATTTGGAATGTATATTAGTTACAGTGCCTTGCGAAAGTATTCGGCCCCCTTGAACTTTGCGTCCTTTTGCCACATTTCAGGCTTCAAACATAAAGATATAAAACTGTATTTTTTTGTGAAGAATCAACAACAAGTGGGACACAACCATGAAGTGGAACGACATTTATTGGATATTTCAAACTTTTTTAACAAATCAAAAACTGAAAAATTGGGCGTGCAAAAAGTCAATGGGTCTGATGAGAGCAATTTCTTCTCCTTTCTTTGCACAGGAAAAATGTGGTATTTTAGAAATACATTTCATGCAATTCTACTACACTTTATGTGACTGGTGAAAAAAGATATATACTTTTTTCAGAAGATACAAATTAGTAGCCTACTAATCAGTAAAAGCGACCTTGTCTTGAATGCAACCATTTAATCTCGTCCTAAAAAGGGGAGACACAAAATGTGCTATATGATCACCATCTAGACAGGAAGAAGACATTATTGTCATTCAAAACGTTTTCCAGTGGTACTGGTCTAATGATTAGGACTGTGATTATGTGCGCACTAAAAAGAGATATGGCCTGCAGGCATTTACCAGGGATATGGCCTGCTGGCACTCACCAGGGATATGGCCTGCTGGCACTCACCAGGGATATGGCCTGCTGGCACTCACCGGGGATATGGCCTGCTGGCACTCACCAGGGATATGGCCTGCTGGCACTCACCAGGAATATGGCTTGCTGGCACTCACCAGGAATATGTCCTGCTGGCACTCACCAGGGATATGGGCTGGTCTGCTGGCACTCACCAGGGATATGGGCTGGTCTGCTGGCACTCACCAGGGATATGGCCTGGCCTGCTGGCACTCACCAGGGATATGGCCTGGCCTGCTGGCACTCACCAGGGATATGGCCTGCTGGCACTCACCAGGGATATGGCCTGCTGGCACTCACCAGGGATATGGCCTGCTGGCACTCACCAGGGATATGGCTGCAGGTGCCAATAAAATAGGCTACTGTTCCCTAAGTTTAGAGACAGATTAGAGGTATTTCTGTGTCTTTTCTTTTCTTTCTCAACTATGTTTTTCCTAAAATTGTATTTTGAAATATTGCAATAGGCCTGGTGATATTTAACTGAGAGCTATGACTTAACAATCAGCTATTTGGTAGGCTATTTGTCAGGCATGCTGGGCAAATTGCACTCATAAAACAATCCGCAACTAATTTTTAAAAACCTAATGATCCTCTGTGGCCAAATCATGCTCTCTGGTGTAGTATTGTGAAGGATTTTATTTATTTCTGTAAAGGCACCAGTAATTACATTGAAGTCGGAAGTTTATGTACAGCTTAGCCAAGTACATTTAAACTCAATTTTCACAATTCCTGACATTTAATCCTAGTAAAAATTCCCTGACTTAGGTCAGTTAGCATCACCACTTTATTTTAAGAATGTGAAATGTAACAATAATAGTAGAGAGAATTATTTATTTCAGCTTTTATTTCTTTCATCACATTCCCAGTGGGTCAGAAGTTTATATACCCACAATTAATGTTTCGGTAGCCTTCCACAACCTTCCCACAATAAATTTGGTGAATTTTGGCCCCTTCCTCCTGACAAAGCTGGTGTAACTGATTCAGGTTGTAGGCCTCCTTGCTCGCACACATTTTTTCAGTTCTGCCCACAACTTTTCTATGGGATTGAGGTCAGGGCTTTGTGATGGCCACTCCAATACCTTGATTTTGTTGTCCTTAAGCAATTTTTCCACAACATCGGAAGTATGCTTGTGGTCATTGTCCATTTGGAAGACCCATTTGCAACCAAGCTTCAACTTCCTGACTGATGTCTTGAGATGTTGCTTCAATATATTCACATAATTTTCCTCCTCATGACGCCATCTATTTAGTGAAGTACACCAGTCCCTCCTGCAGCAAAGCACCCCCACAACATGATGCTGCCACCCCTGTGCTTCACAGTTGGGATGGTGTTCTTCAGCTTGCAAGCCTCCTCCTTTCTCCTCCAAATATAACGATGGTGATTATGGGCAAACAGCTGTATTTTTGTTTCGTCAGACCAGAGGACATTTCTCCAAAAAGTACGCTCTTTGTCCCCATGTGCAGTTGCAAACCGTAGTCTGGCTTTTTTTATGGCAGTTTTGTAGCAGTGGCTTATTCCTTGCTGAGCGGTCTTTCAGGTTATGTCGATACAGGATTCGTTTTACTGTGGATATAGATACTTTTGTACCTGTTTCCTCCAGCGTCTACACAAGGTGCTTTGCTGTTGTTCTGGGATTGATTTGCACTTTTCGCACCAAAGTACGTTAATCTCTAGGACAGAACTCGTCTCCTTCCTGAGCAGTATCACGGCTGCGTGGTCCCATGGTGTTTATACTTGTGTACTATTGTTTGTACAGTTGAACGTGGTACCTTCAGGCATTTGGAAATTGCTCCCAAGGACTTGTGAAGGTCTGCAATTTTTTTCTGAAGTCTTGGATGGTTTCTTTCGATTTTCCCATGATGTCAAGCAATAGGCACTGGGTTTGAAGGTAGGCCTCAAAATGCATCCACAAGTAACCTCCAATTGACTAAAATTATGTTAATTAATCAGAAGCTTCTAAAGCCATGACATAATTTTCTGGAATTTTTCAAGCTGTTTATTAAAGGCACAGTCAATTTGGTGTATGTTAACTTCTGACCCACTGGAATTGTGATACAGTGAGTTTTAAGTGAAATAATCTCTCTGTAAACAATCGTTGGAAAAAATACTTATGTCATGCACAATGTAGAAGGAAGTAAACCCTAAACAGTGGTGGCATTTTATTAGAGATTGAAATGAAATGATTACTTTTTGTAGATTACTTTTACAATGTTGGTCTGGATCTGAGATTGGCATGGCCAACTGACGCACCTGCTTGCACTTAACTCTGTGTACCTGGCTTCCGATCTCCGCTCATACCCAGATAATTTGCGCATTGTGTCCGTCACCAGTCCAGCTACACCTGGAGGAATTGCAACTGAATACCGGTACGCGCGCAGCTATGTCCGAGCCAGGCGGCCAAAGCTCTGGAACACGTACGGCTGGAGTACTAACCAAATACTGAAGTACTAAGCGACACCCACCATGTAGGTGTTTACGAGGATGAACCGAGGTTCCGACGTTTAGCGAGTCTGAGGACCGGTGGCCACGATTTGGAAAGAGAGACCTCGGATGAGAGAAGGAGTCCTGGTCCGTTACTGGCTGAAAAGATTGGGCTGATCCGAATTCAAGTGGAACACGGAAGAGAGGAGAGGGACTTCCAGAGGAGAAGCCTAAACCAGCAGAGGAGATGATCCCAAACTAACCAACATTAATTTCGTCTTGACAGGGGACACAACCATGCAGTAGTTTGCTGTTTGGGACAAAACAGCAGCGTAAGTGATGATTATTCACCAAGTTTGTGTGGTTTTATATGATGACTAAAGCACTACGTTTCGTGAAGCAATGTAAAGGCTTATCATATCCTGATGTGTTACGCACAGAACTCTCGCCTGTTTTAGCTAGTTCTTCGTCCACTGTAACAGGTACATTTGTTCAGTTGGGCACAGCAGGGCACCTACCCCAAATACTGGGTTTCACCACCTCCAGAATAAAGCATTCGGGACTACGTTGGACTGACATTGCTATTGCGCACGAAGGGATGCTTGCTTGCTGCAGACTCCGTGCCCGTGCCATACCGATAGCAGCATTGTTTCGCATAGCGGTTGAAAAACACTCACTATAGGTTGCGCGTAGGCTAGTCTACTCTGACAGGTGAATTCCAATATTAGTTTCAGTGTATTTATATTTAATGAAAACGACTGCAATAAATGTTCATAATTAACTTGTCTTATGTTTAGCAATATATATTTTTGCCAATAGACTACATCAAGTAAACCTCGCTTCCTACCCGAAACCATTCTTCCAATTTAATTGACTGTGCAGAGTTGTACATTTATTTGTCGGGGCTATACATTCTTCGAACGCTTTACTTGTAATGGCATTTCATTGAGAAGGAAAGCCTATATGGTCATCTGAATTTCTGGCTAGTTCTTGCCACTTTTACCTTCACAATTCCTTTACAAAAGCTATAGATTAGGCCTAATTGAATTATTCGATTCTATGCCAATGAATAATGTGGACTTTTTATGAGTGTCATTTGGTTTCCTTAATGCAGCATCTGCCATGGTGTATTATTGTAGGGATACAGGGCCTGAGACAATCCTCTAGTGAAAGATCCAGTCTTAACTTGATTAGCAAAACATCAACAGCACTTATAACACTGTTGTACCTATGCTTTCATAGGCCTAAATGATCGATATCTGATGGTCAAGAGTGCAATTAAGTTGATTTGCAGGCTATAAGTCTGCAGTAGTATGCTTACACATTCAAACGGAAGCATTGTTAGGTTTATATTTGATTCTGGTCCGTAACTGTTCTGACACCAAAGTCCGTCAACATAAGGGTATTCATTGGTGATGCAATACAACCTGTCTCATCCTCTGTGAGTGAAGACAGCTTGTACTTTAACTGAGGTCACAATGTGACGTGTAGGTCATGTTAATGATAAGACATGTCCTTGTTCTGGCTAATACCTCAGGCTACTAATACATGAATGGCTGTTATGACACAGATGAATCATTTTCATGTAGCAGCCAGATCATTCCATCCCAATTTTATTCTGACTACTGAAATTATACTGAAATTATTTCATCCCCCAAAATGGGATAGAGGGCTTCGTTTAAAAAGAGAGTAATGAGGCAACATTACTAAAAGTCATTTCCACATCCATGTAAAGCCACTGGACCCTTTTATCATTCTTACATGTTAATTTGTTGTTGTGGCTTCCTCTTTTTGCTTGATTTCATTTGGATGAAGGAGGAAAAAAGCAAATCCAGCAGTTTAAATCCTCTTTTCTGAAATTATGACACGCTGCATGAACTTGTTTTTTTTTACTGTCTACCTCAGTCTACCTCCCGGCCTCCGTTTCCCCTTAGCTGTAAATCTTGAAAAATGATCTTAAAGACGGAAACTGGCATCCATTTTGAGATGTTTTCTTATTGCCAGGAGAGAGGGACTGACTGTCTACTCAAGCATGTTTTCTCCAGCTCCCAGACACTAGTACTGGGCTACTTTATCTTCATTGGGCTTTAGATCCTGATTGTATGGGTGATGAATTAAGCCCTCAAGGATGGCCTGATGGAGCCTGAAGTGATCTAACTCTAACGTAACCACAGCAGTTGGGGCTGGTGTGTGTGTGTGTGTGTGTGTGTGTGTGCGTGTGTGTGTGGCTGAACGGGAGACTGAGTCTACTCTGGCCTCACAGATGCATTCACTCACTTGTCGTTTTGCCATCATTGCTTTTCACTCCTTTTCTCTTCTATTCCCTACTTTTCCCAGAATGCCCTGCTGTGCTTGTGCTGCCCAAGCTGTGTTTCACCACTATTCCCCCTAGGATGACCTGGGTAGTAGTGGTGTTACGTTCCCTAAGGCAGGTCGTGTCCTCTGAGGCATGAAGGCAAGGCTAATGTGGTCCCTTCTTTGTCTGTCTGTCTGTGTACCTGAGCCCTGGGTGGATACTAGTCCTGCCTAGACTCCCTATGGGGAGAGAGATGGGCTGAGTTTTGAGTCTCTCATTCTCAGTGGAGTTTATGAATTTAATGGCAAGGTTCCTTCTTCCTGCCAGTTTGGATCCAAAATGGCCGCCATGATTGTGCCTCATGCTGATTGTTATTATCATAAAAGTCACTTTCCTAAGTGATTTTCAACCTTGATCATTTATTTCATCCATCAACTCGCTTTTTAAGTTGATGCTTTCAGTAATACACTTCGCTGGTAGTGAATATCTACATACCAACAATATTGCATGAAAATCTGCCAGCCTTGGTGTGATCAATATCAATTATTTTCTCTTGGTGTAATTTTTTCTCTTTGTTCTTCATACATCCAGTGGGGAAAATCTAAATATGTATTTACATAAGATGCAGAGTGAGACTCTGTGAGTGATCTTTAATTTGAGGGATGTCACAGAGAGTTCATTATATATCAGGCAGGTTATCAATGTAGTGAGCTGGTCTTTTGAAATACCTACATCTCTTTCAGAGAGATAATAGGCAAACACACACACACACATGCGCACCCACACAAGCACACACACGCCCGTGTGCGCACACAAACACAAAGTGGAATAAGAGGCCAACTTTGTAAGGCTACAGTAATGTATGAGTCTACTAAATGTACTTGATAGACCATAATTGAAGACATTTTATTTCTTCAATATTTTCAGTACATTTAGTAGACTCATGCACATGGCTCCTCAACCTGAACAAAATAATTTCCTGGTTCAAATAGATTATTTCCCTTAAAATAAACTGAACTTTATATATTATGAACTGAAATTAAATGAACTGAACTGAATTGAACTGAAATAAACTGAACTAATGTAACGACTTCCGCCGAAGTCGGTTCCTCTCCTTGTTCGGGCGGTGTTCGGCGGTCGACGTCACCGGTCTTCTAGCCATCGACCTTTCATTTTCCATTTGTTTTGTCTTGTTTTCCCACACACCTTTGTTTACATTCCCTCTATACTTGACATGTATATAACCCTCTGTTCCCCCCATGTCTGTGCGTGGAATTGTTTGTTTTATAGTTTGTTGTTTCTGGGTGCAGTTTGTTTTGCCTAATTTAAAATATATATATATATATATATTTTACCTTTATTTAACTAGGCAAGTCAGTTTTGAACAAATTCTTATCTTCAATGACGGCCTAGGAACAGTGGGTTAACTGCCTGTACAGGGGCAGAACGACAGATTTGTACCTTGTCAGCTTGAACTTGCAACCTTCAGGTTACTAGACTAGTCCAACGCTCTAACCACTAGGCTACCCTGCGCCCCTGTTAATGTACAGTTGAAGTCGGAAGTTTACATACACTTAGGTTGGAGTCATTAAAAATCTATGGCAAGGTGACCCCTAAGGGAACCCCCCCCATTCAGCTGAAAAGGTGGCGCAGGGAATTCAAAAATATTCTTTTGAAATATTTAACTTTCACACATTAACAAGTCCAATAAAGCAAATTAAAGAAAAACATCTTGTTCATCTACCCATCATGCCGATTTTTAAAATGTTTTACAGCGAAAACAAAACATATATTTATGTTAGACCACCACCAAATAAAAAAACACAGCCATAGTCACAAAAGCAGGATTAGAGATCAAATGAATCACTAACCTTTTGAAAATCTTCATCAGATGACACTCATATGACATGTTACACAATACATTTATGTTTTGTTTGATAATATGCATATTTATATCCACAAGTTCACATTGACGCCATGTTCAGAAATGCCTCCAAAATATCCGGAGGAATTATAGAAAGCTACGCCAGATAACAGAAATACTCATCATAAACTTTGACTAAAGATACGTTCTACATATAATTAAAGATATACTGGTTCTTAATGCAACCGCTGTGTCAGATTTCTTTTAAACGTTACGAAAAAAGCCTACCATGCAATAATCTGAGACAGCGCTCAGACGTAAATATATTTCTCCGCCATGTTGGAGTCAACAGAAATACGAAATTACATCATAAATATTCCCTTACCTTTGATGATCTTTCATCAGAATGCAGTGCAAGGAGTCCTAGTTCAACAATAAATCGTTGTTTTGTTCCATAATGTCCAATACTAGTGTCCAATTAGCTGCATTTGATAGCACTTTCAGTTCACGTGCCCAAAAGCTGACGCTGGTCCTTAAGAACCCAGACGAAAACTTCAAAAATATATATTCCAGGTCGAATAAACTGGTCAAACTAAGTAGAGAATAAATCTTCAGAATGATATTTTCATATATATCCAATAACGTTCCAACCGGATCATGCGTTTTCATCTGCAGCCAAATGGAACGACGATGACATCAACAGACAAATGCGCCACAGGGAAATTGCATTCTGCTAAGACAGTGACAATTTCCCCTCCGATTCGGTCAAAGTTCACACCAGAGGCTCCATTCCACGTTCTACTAAATGAGAACATCTAGTGGAAGGCGTAGGAAGTGCTAACATATCCGTATCTTATTTGGAAGGTAAGGGGCGATGACGTCAAATTTGACCCACATTCAGAATTTCACTTCTTGTTTGGAAGATTGCCTGCCCTATGAGTCCTGTTATACTCACAGACATAATTCAAACAGATTTAGAAACTTCGGAGTGTGTTCTATCCAATAGTAATAATAATATGAATATATTAGCAATCTAGGATAGAGTAGGATGCAGTTCACTATGGGCATGCAATTCATCCAAAGTGAAAATACTGCCCCCTATCCCCAACAAGTTAAAACTCGTTTTTCAACCACCACACATTTCTTGTTAACAAACTATAGTATTGGCAAGTCGGTTAGGACATCTACTTTGTGCATGACACAAGTCATTTTTTCAATGAATGTTTACAGACAGATTATTTCACTGTATCCCAATTCCAGTGGGTCAGAAGTGTACATACACTAAAATTCCAGAAAATTATGTCATGCTTTAGAAGCATCATTTGAGTCAATTGGAGGTGTACCTGTGGATGTATTTCAAGGCCTACTTTCAAACTTAATGTGTCTTTGCTTGATATCATGGGAAAATCAAAAGAAATCAGCCAAGACCTCAGAATTCTTTTAGACCTCCACAAGTCTGGTTTATCATTGGGAGCAATTTCCAAATGCCTGAAGGTACCACATTCATCAGTACAAAAATAGTACGCAAATATAAACATCATGGGACCACTCAACCGTCATACCTCTCAGGAAGGAGATGCGTTCTGTCTCCTAGTGATGAACGTACTTTGGTGCGAAAAGTGCAAATCAATCCCAAAACAACTGCAAAGGAACATGTGGAGATTCTGGAGGAAACAGGCACAAAAGTATCTATATCTACAGTAAAAACGAGTCCTATATTGACATAACCTGAAAGGTCATTCAGCAAGGAAGAAGTCACTACTCCAAAACCGCCATAAAAAAGCCAGACTGCGATTTGCAACTGCACATGGGGACAAAGATCAACTTTTGGGAGAAATGTCCTCTGGTCTGATGAAACAAAAATATAACTGTTTGGCCATAATGACCATCGTTATGTTCGGAGGAAAAAGGGGATGGCTTGCAAGCCGAAGAACATCATCCCAACCATGAAATGAAGCACGGGAGTGGCAGCATCATGTTGTGGGGGTGCTTTGCTGCAGGAGGG
Source organism: Oncorhynchus masou masou (assembly GCF_036934945.1). NCBI lineage: Eukaryota > Metazoa > Chordata > Actinopteri > Salmoniformes > Salmonidae > Oncorhynchus > Oncorhynchus masou. Next base: position 22,752,092 of record NC_088216.1, read on the forward strand.
ACTGGTGCACTTCACAAAATAGATGGCATCACGAGGGAGGAAAATTATGTGGATATATTGAAGCAACATTGCAAAACATCAGTCAGGATGTTCAAGCTTGGTCAGAAATGGGTCTTCCAAAGGGACAATGACCCCAAGCTCACTTCCAAAGTTGTGGCAAAATTGCTTAAGGACAACAAAATCAAGGTATTGGAGCGGCCATCACAAAGCCCTGACCTCAATCCCATAGAACATTTGTGGGCAGAACTGAAAAAGCGTGTGCAAGCAAATAGGTCTACAACCCTGACTCAGTTACACCAGTTCTGTCAGGAGGAATGGGCCAAAATGCACCCAACTTATTGTGGGAAGCTTGTGGAAGGCTACCCAAAACATTAGACCTGTTAACCTCTTTGAACTCTAGGGGCAGTATTTCATTTTTGGATAAAAAAAAGTTCCCGTTTTAAACAAGATATTTTGTCACGAAAAGATGCTCGACTATGCATATAATTGACAGCTTTGGAAAGAAAACACTGACGTTTCCAAAACTGCAAAGATATTATCTGTGAGTGCCACAGAACTGATGCTACAGGCGAAACCAAGATGAAACTTCAAACAGGAAATGAGCAACATTTTTGAAGCGCTGTTTTCCAATGTCTCCTTATATGGCTGTGAATGCGCAAGGAGAGAGCCCACAATTTCTGCCGTTTCGCCAAGGTGTCTGCAGCATTGTGACGTATTTGTAGGCATATCATTGGAAGATTGACCATAAGAGACCACATTTAGCAGGTGTCCGCCCGGTGTCCTGCGTCGAAATTGGTGCGTAAACCTCAGCTGCAAGTTTTTTCCATTTAATTCAGAGAAGAAAGCAGACTTCCACGAACGATATATCAATGAAGAGATATGTGAAAAACACCTTGAGGATTGATACTAAACAACGTTTGCCATGTTTAAGTCGATATTATGGAGTTAATTTGGAAAAAAAGTTCGGCGTTTTGGTGACTGAATTTTCGGGGTTTTTTTGGTAGCCAAAAGTGATATACAAAACGGAGCATTTTTCTCCTACACAAAGAATCTTTCAGGAAAAACTGAACATTTGCTATCTAACTGAGAGTCTCCTCATTGAAAACATCCAAAGTTCTTCAAAGGAAAATGATTTTATTTGAATGCTTTTCTGGTTTTTGTGAAAATGTTGTCCGCTAAATGCTACACTAAATGCTACACTAGCTATCAATACTCTTACACAAATGCTTGTTTTGCTATGGTTGAACCCTCAATTAGTATTTGTTAGCATTGCCTTTACATTGTTTAACTTCTTGCGTCGAGCAATCCCGGATCTGGGATCCTATTTATAGCCTCAAGCTCATTAGCATACCGCAACGTTAACTATTCATGAAAATCGCAAATGAAATAAATATATTTGCTCTCAAGCTTAGACTTTTGTTAACAACACTGTCATCTCAGATTTTCAAAATATGCTTTTGAACCATAGAAATTGACTAATTTGTGTAAGAGTATGCAAAGCTAGCTTAGCATTTTGAGTAGCATTTAGCACGCAACATTTTCACAAAAACCAGATAACCAAATAAATAAAATCATTTACCTTTGAAGAGCTTCGGATGTTTTCAATGAGGAGACTCTCAGTTACATACCAAATGCGCAGTTTTTCCTGAAAGCGTCTGTGTGTAGGAGAAATCGTTCCGTTTTGTACATCGCATCTGGCTACCGAAACGAACCGAAAATTCAGTCACCTACAACGTCAAACTTTTTCCGAATTAACTACATAATATCGACCGAAACATGGCAAACGTTGTTTGGAATCAATCCTCAAGGTGTTTTTTCACATATCTCTTCATTGATATATCATTCGTGGAAGCTTGCATTCTTCTCTAAATTCCATGGAAAAATACTTGCAGCTGACTTTTGCGCACCAATTTCGGCGCAGGACACCGGGCGGACACCTGGTAAATGTGGTCTCTTATGGTCAATCTTCCAATGATATGCCTACAAATACGTCACAATGCTGCAGACACCTTGGGGAAACGACAGAAAGGGCAGACTTACTCCTCTCGCATTCACAGCCATATAACGAGACAATGGAAAACAGAGCCTCAAAAATCCTGCTCATTTCCTGGATGCCGTCTCATCTTGGTTTTGCCTGAAGCTCACGTTCTAGGGCACGCACAGAAAATATCTTGGTAGTTCTGGACACGTCAGAGTGTTTTCTTTCGAAAGCTATCAATTATATGCATAGTCGAGCATCTTTTTGTGACAAAATATCTTGTTTAAAACGGGAACGTTTTTCATCCAAAAATGAAATAGCGCCCCCAGAGCATCAAGAGGTTAAGCTGGTGTATAACATTTGTATCTTATGTTTATTATGAGAATTTCTGTTTTGTTGAGTGTCACGCATTGCAATTTCACCATATTTTGTTTGAGACAGTGGATTAATGAACAAAACGTGCTAACAAAACAGAGGTTTTTGGATATAAACATGGACTTTATCGAAGAAAAAGAACATTTATTGAGTAAATGGGAGTCTTGTTAGTGCAAACATATGAAGATCATCAAAGGTAAGTGATTCATTTTATCACTATATCTGACTTGTGTAACTGTCACACCCTGACCATAGTTTGCTTTGTATGTTCTATGTTTTGTTTGGTCAGGGTGTGATCTGAGTGGGCATTCTATGTTGGATGTCTTGTTTGTCTGTTTCTGTGTTTGGGCCTGATATGGTTCTCAATCAGAGGCAGGTGTTAGTCATTGTCTCTGATTGAGAGACATATTTAGGTAGCCTGTTTTGTGTTGGGTTTTGTAGGTGATTGTTCCTGTCTTTGTGTTTGTTACACCAGATAGGGCTGTTTTCAGTTTTTCACGTTGTTTTTGTATATTGTTCTATTTTCATCTTTATTAAAGATGTATCAAAATAACCATGCTGCGTTTTGGTCCGCCTCTCCTTCAACAGAAGAAAGCCGTAACAATAACTCCTCTACTTGGTGTGTTACTGTTTGTAATGATTTGTCTGCTGGGCGCTGTTCTCCGATAATCGCATGGTATGCTTTCGCCATATAGCCTTTTTGAAATCTGACACCGTGGTAGTATTAACAAAAAGTCTATCTTTAAACCCATGTATAACACTTATATGTTTCATGAATTTTTATAATGAGTATTTCTGTTTTTGAATTTGGCGCTCTGAAATTTCACTGGATGTTGGCCAGGTGGGTACCGTCCCACACCCCCTAGTGAGGTTAAAGGCAATGCTACCAAGTACTGATTGAGTGTATGTAAACTTCTGAGCCACTGGGATAGTGATGAAAGAAATAAAAGCTGAAATAAATAATTCTCTACTATTATTCTGACATTTCACATTCTTAAAATAATGTGGTGATCCTAACTGACCTAAGACAGTGAATTTTTACTAGGATTAAATGTCAGGAATTGTGAAAAACTGAGTTTAAATGTATTTGGCTAAGGTGTATGTAAACGTTAGACTTCAACTGTAACTACAGTTTGCTTATCAGCATTTGATAGCCACACATTTACCCAGTATGCCTGCATTGATGCTTCATTACAACACATTCAGGGTCAATTACAATCACATTACATACCGTAGCACCTGCTGTTGGAACAGAGCAACATCTAAGATGACAGAAGTCACTAACAACCTTGAGACTCATGTCTCTTGCATGGCTCGGAGGTTACCCATTTTAAGGCAGTCAATCATCAAGTGTGTGTGTATTAGAGAGAGAGTGTCAGTGTGTGGGTGTTAATTACATTGATATAACAGAGTGTCAAATGTGATTTGGTTTCATCTTCATTCTATTAAATCTCTTTTTCCCCAGGAGGTATCTCAGGATAAAGTAGCGGGTGACAGTGACATTGTCTCTAGCTCTCAAACAGATGATCCCAGTAAAGTTTGGATGGTAATAGTTGGACTGGCGAGGTTTGACTGTCTCTAATTCTCTAACAGCAGATCTCAGACCAGTTCTGCATGGTAGTGGTTGGACTGCATGGTCCAGTGTAGCAGATAGATCAATGTAGGTGGTTTATGCAGCATGCTCTTGACCTTTACCACCTGCTTCTTGAGGCAAAGTGGGATACAGTGCCTTGTGAAAGTATTCACCCCCCTTCGCATTTTTCCTATTTTGTTGCCTTACAATCTGGAAACAGTAGATTTTTTAGGGGGTTTGTATCATTTGATTTACACAACATGCTTACCACTTTAAAGATGCAAAATATTTTTTATCATGAAACAAACAAGAAATTAGCCAAAAAAAAACAGAAAACATGAACGTGCATAGCTATTTACCCCCCCAAAGTCAATACTTTGTAGAGCCCCCTTTTGCAGCAATTACAGCTGCAAGTATTTTGGGATTTGTCTCTATAAACTTGGCACATCTAGCCACTGGGATTTTTGCCCATTCATCAAGGAAAAACTGTTCCAGCTCCATCAAGTTGGATGGGTTCCTGCTGGTGTACAGCAATCTTTTAAGTCATACCACAGATTCTCAATTGGATTGAGGTCTGGGCTTTGACTCGACCATTCCAAGACATTTAAATGTTTCCTGTTAAATCACTCGAGTGTTGCTTCAGTGGTTATTGTCCTGCTGGAAGGTGAACCTCCCCCCAGTCTCAAATCTCTGGAAGACTGAAACAGGTTTCCCTCAAGAATATCACTATATTTAGCGCCATCCATAAATCTTTCAATTCTGACCAGTTTCCAAGTCCCTGCCAATGAAAAACACAAAGCATGATGCTGCCACCACCATGCTTCACTGTGGGGATGGTGTTCTCCGGTGATGAGAGGTGTTGGATTTGTGCCAGACATAGCATTTTCCTTGATGGCCAAAAAGCTCAAATTTAGTCTCATCTTTCAAGAGTACCTTCTTCCATATGTTTGGGGAGTCTCCCACATGCCGTTTGGCATACACCAAACGTGTTTGCTTATCTCTTTCCTTAAGCAATGGACACTCTTCCGTAAAGCCCAGCTCTGTGGAGTGTATGGCTTAATATGGTCCTATGGACAGATTCTCCAATCTCCACTGTGGAGCTTTGCAACTCCTTCAGGGTTATCTTTGGTCTCTTTGTTGCCTCTCTGATTAATTCACTCCTTTCCTGGTCCGCACGTTTTGTTGGGTGGCACTCTCTTGGCAGGTTTCCTGCGGTGCCATATTCTTTCCAGTTTTAATGATGGATTTATTGGTGCTCCGTGGCATGTTCAAAATTTCTGGTATTTGTCTAGAACCCAACCCTGATCTGTACTTCTCCACAACTTTGTCCTGACCTGTTTGGGGGGCTCCCTGGTCTCCATGGTATCGCCTACTTAGTGGTGCCCCTTGCTTAGTGGTGTTGCAGACTCTGGGGCCTTTCAGAACAGGTGTATATATACTGAGATCATGTGACAGATCATGTGACACTTAGATTGCGCACAGGTGGACTTTAATTAATTAATTATGTGAGTTCTGAAGGTAATTGGTTGCACCAGATCGTATTTAGGGCCTTCGTAGCAAAGGGGGTGAATACACATGCACGCACCACTTTTCCTTTTTTTTTGAGATCGTTTTGAAACAAGTTATTTTTTTCATTTCACTTTACCAATTTGGACTATTTTATGTATGTCCATTACATGAAATCCAAATAAAAATCAATTTAATTTGCAGGTTGTAATGCAACAAAGTGGGGTGAATACTGTTTCAAGGCACTGTACCTTGTAACGTCGATCTCTCTTGGCATTTCCTGAACATTAGCACACTAGGTAGAACGTGATGAGTAAGTAATGATGTCAGAGAGGATGTTGAGGGGGGGAGATCACCTACCTACCTCTCTCTCTCTCTCTCTCTCTCTCCTACTCTCTCTCTTGCGCTTTCTCTATCGCTCTCTCACTCCCTCCGCTCTCTTTCTCTCTCACACATGCAAATACTCTTTCCCTCCCCCTTCCTCTTTCTGTCACTCTCTCCCTCTCTTTCTCACTTGGTCGGGGTGATTGGTGTCACTCTCGTGAGGGGTTGCCGTTGATGCAGACTAATAATGACATACTGTATTATACCCCAGGACCCACACTCAATTAACGCACTGTCTAATTAAAATGATCTAGCAGTTTATCAATGAAAAAGACTGCGAGTGGCTATAAAACGGGGCCACGCCACATTAACTTCACTATCCCCTTCTCCTTCCATTTTTATCCCCATTTTGATTTTAATGATAATAACCTGTTTAAACATTGGCCATTACCAAACATATTGCGTAAGCATCCTTCATTTAGTGGAGGGAAATAAATAGATGTGGCTGGATGTTAGGAGATTTGCTAACAGAGTCAGTTTGGGGAAGCAAGCAGTATGTGACTTTGAACTCCTGTCTCTCCATTGTATTTTCAAAAAGAAGACTCTCTCTCTCTCTCTCTCGCTCTCTCTCGCTCTCTCTCGCTCTCTCTCTCTCTCGCTCTCTCTCTCTCTCTCTCCTGACTATCCTCATGAAAGTAGCCTCTAAATTAAATTAATGGTAGTCAAACAACCTTGTTTTTCTCATGGAAATAGATCACTCTGTATTTATATAGTTTATTTTATACTAGTATTATATCTTTATTTTTTCCACCCCCTCTTTGCATTCATACAGTTCCATTTGTAATAACTCTTTAAGAGAAGTAAAGACGAGCTTGGTTTGAAACCTAATAATACAACTGTGCTCAGTAAAACAGAGAGAGTGAGTGTTCATAGATATGAATGCATTATTCATTTGCCTTCTCTTTAAAGGAATTTTGCTGAGTGGGAGGGGCATCAGAACATGAGCCAGCTAGGTTTACTGTTTTGGTGTTGTTTCTACACAGTGTGTGATTGTTATGAATGAAAAGTGCCTGGAGTTATCTCTGACTGCGTTTCCCAATAAGGAGATACTCTGGGCCTATGTGATAGCCTATACTTAGTGCCTAAGGTAATACTCTGGGCCCTTGTGATAGCCTATACGTAAGGCCTGATGTAAAACTCTCGACACTGTATACTTGAAAAGGACCTTAAGTTTATCCCTGAACACGTGACCCGACCAGGACATACTCTGGGCCCTTGTGATAGCCTATACTCAGCACCTGCGGTAAAAGTCTGGGCCCTATATACATCTATCTAAGTATTGTTTTTTTGTTTATTTTTGACACTCTTGAAAACTAAATCATGCATCTCAAGAGATTTCAACCCACAAAATGTCAAATAAATACATTGCTCTATCTTGCTATAGCTTTTATTGTTTCCCTCTCTTTATGTCTCTACTATATCCATTTTATCACCCTCCCTTTGGAATGGTTGTAACAGTCTGCTTTTTTCATTGTTATCCTGTGTCCCAACTATGATACTCTTGATACCTGTATAACAGAAAATAATGAAATACTGAAGTCAGCAGGTATTGTCTGTAGCTACCACTCCAGGGCAGTACAAATAAAAACCACACAACATATGTTGTCTGCCACTAAAGCCTCTCTGTGTCTTTTCCCCACTGGGGTATAGCTAGCTAGGGTTATGAGTACAATTGTCTGCTAGGGATCCAGGCTAATGCTATTTTAAGCCTCAAACAACAAGGGGAACAATACTTAATGTTTCTGAATGCCTTTGTGTAACATTGTATCATTTCAAATCCAAAGTGCTGGAGTACTGAGACAAAACAACAAAAACATTTTCACTGTCCAAATACTTTTGGACCTCACTGTACATAAACTCATTATGTCTCCAAATGTGAGACGACAGCTAAGGTCCTACCTAGTGTGTTCAGGGATTCCCCTGCACTCCGTTTATCAGTGAATACATTGTTATATAATGCCACTACACTGAAAGTAAGTTGGTTACATTAAACATATGAATTATAAATATATTGTCTCCTTTTCCTGCTGAGAGTTCCTCTGTACAGTGTCTGTGTTCTTTTGCCCATCTTAATCTTTTCTTTTTATTGGCCAGTCTGAGATATGTATTTTTCTACCCAGAAGGCCAGCATCCCGGAGTCGCCTCTTCACTGTTGACGTTGAGACTGGTGTTTTGTATGTACTATTTAATGAAGCTGCCAGTTGAGGACTTGTGAGGCGTCTGTTTCTCAAACTAGACACTCTAATGTACTTGTTCTCTTGCTCAGTTGTGCACCTGGGCCTCCCACTCCTCTTTCTATTATGGTTAGAGCCAGTTTGCACTGTTCTGTGAGAAGTACACAGCGTTGTATGAGATCTTCAGTTTCTTGGCAATTTCTCACATGGAATAGCCTTCATTTCTCAGAACAAGAATAGACTGATGTGTTTCAGAAGAAAGGTCTTTGTTTCTAGCCATTTTGAGACTGTAATCGAACCCACAAATGCTGATGCTCCAGATACACAACTAGTCAAAAGAAGGCCAGTTTTATTGCTTCTTTAACCAGAACAACGGGTTTCAGCTGTGCTAACATAATTGCAAAAGGATTTTCTAATGATGAATTAGCCTTTTAAATTGATACATTTGGATTTGCTAACACAACGTTCCATTGGAACACAGGAGTGATAGTTGCTGATAATGGGCCTCTGTACGCCAATGTAGATATTCCATTAAAAATCTGCTGTTTCCAGCTACAATACTCATTTACAACATTAACAATGTCCTACACTGTATTTCTGTTTGATCAATTTTATGTTATTTTAACAGACAAAAAAATGTTTTTCTTTCAAAAACAAGGAAATATCTAAGTGACCCCAAACTTTTGAACGGAAGTGTAAATATTGGGTATTTAATAATATATTCATATAATTATTGTCATGCCCTGGTCTAAGTATTTTGTGTTTTCTTCATTTATTTGGTCAGGCCAGGGTGTGGCATGGGTTTTTGTATGTGGTGTGTTTTGTATTGGGATTGTAGCTTAGTGGGGTGTTCTAGATAAGTCTATGGCTGTCTGAAGTGGTTCTCAATCAGAGGCAGGTGTTTATCGTTGTTTCTGATTGGGAACCATATTTAGGCAGCCATATTCTTTGAGTGTTTCGTGGGTGATTGTCCTTAGTGTCCTTTTGTCTGTGGTGTATTAGTTTGCACTAGTATTAGGCTGTTTCGGTTTTCTATACGTTCATTGTTTTTGTAGTGTTTGTATTTTGATTCGTGTTTTTTCAGTTCATTAAACATGGATCGTAATCTACTCGCCACATTTTGTCCGACTCTCCTTCACACCTAGACAATGTTTTGGCCCTAACAATTATATTATATTGTTATATTTATTATATTAAATATAATATACGTTCATGTTGGGTATTCATACAATATATATTGGGTATTTATTCAAAGTCCAGGTTATGAAATGAATTCAATACTGTAATACTTGATAATGCAATCATTGTGCTCTCACTGCTGCTCTCTAATTATTTGTTATTCTTATCTGAAACGTTTTTTAAATATGGGGGGTATTTTCTTAAAACTGCATGTTTGGTTAAGGGCTTGCAAAACTATTCACCCCCTTGGCATTTTTCCTATTTTGTTGCCTTACAATCTGGAATTAAAATAGATTTTGGGGGGTTTGTATCATTTGATTTACACAACATGCCTTCCACATTGAAGATGAAAAATATTTTTTTATTGTGAAACAAACAAGAAATAAGACAAAGAAATTGAATACATGAGCCTGCATAACTATTACACCCCCCCCAAAGTCAATACTTTGTAGTGCCACCTTTTGCAGCAATTAAATCTGCAAGCCTCTTGGGTATGTCTCTATAAGCTTGGCACATCTAGCCACTGGGATTTGTGCCCATTCTCCAAGGTAAAACTGCTTCAGCTCCTTCAAGTTTCACCAGGTCATTCCAAGACATAGGGGGCAGTATTCAGAAGTTTGGATGAATGAGGTGCCCAAAGTAAACTGCCTGTTACTAAGGCCCAGACGCTAGGATATGCATGTAATTGGTGGTATTGGATAGAAACACTCTTAAGTTTTCTAAAACTGTTAATATAATGTCTGTGAGTATAACATAACTGATATGGCAGGCGAAACCCAGAGGTCACCACTCATTGAAATGGCTGTCTATTTGACAATCAAAGGAATACCTTCCAGATTGCAGTTCCTAGGGCTTCCAGTAGATGTCAACAGTCTTTAAAAAGAGATTCAGGCTTGTTTTTTGAAAAATGAGCTAGAATTTGTTGTTTTCTAGATGGCTCCCATTTTTGCTGTAATATTGTGGTGAGCGTACATGAGGGCGCACATTTCGTTATTTATCTCTGGGAATAAACATACTATTCTCCGTCTTATATTTGATTGTTTATTTACATATTAGGGTACCTGAGGATTGATTAGAAACGTTCTTTTACTTGTTTGGACAAAGTTTATTGGTAACTTTTGGGATCCCTTTGTATGCATTTTAAATGAGGGAAACCGGTGGATTAGTGAATCAAGTGTGCCAACTAAACTGACTTTTTTGGGATATAAAGAAGGACTTTATCGAACAAAACGACCATGTGTTATGTCGCTGGGACACTTGGGATTGCCAACAGAGGAAGATCTTCAAAGGTAAGTGATTTATTTATCGCTATTTCTGACTTTCGTGTTGCCTCTGCTTGTTTGGAAAATGTTTGTAATGCTTTTGTACGCGGGGCACTGTCCTCAGATAATCGCATGGTATGCTTTCGCCGTAACGCCTTTATGAAATCTGACGAAGCGGCTGGATTAACAAGAAGTTAACCTATTGAAACTCTAGGGGCGCCATATCATTTTTGGATAAAAAGACGAGCCCGTTTTAAGCGCAATATTTTGTCACAAAAAGATGCTTGACTATGCATATAATTGGTAGCTTTGGAAAGAAAACACTCTGACGTTTCCAGAACTGCAAAGATATTTTCTGTGTGTGCCCTAGAATGTGAGCTACATGCAAAACCAAGATGAAACGGCATCCAGGAAATGAGCAGGATTTTTGAGGCTCCGTTTTCCATTGTCTCCTTATATGGCTGTGAATGCGAGAGGAATGAGTCTGCCCTTTCTGTCGTTTCCCCAAGGTGTCTGCAGCATTGTGACGTATTTGTAGGCATATCATTGGAAGATTGACCATAAGAGACCACATTTACCAGGTGTCCGCCCGGTGTCCTGCGCCGAAATTGGTGCGCAAACCTCAGCTGCAAGTATTTTTCCATGTAAGGGATTTCACCCCCGTAGTGGACAAAAATGAATGGCAAGTTATTGGCATTGACCGAACCATGCACACATTGGCCAATACCACCCAAAGCGGCGTTGATTCATGCAAAGTTTACTGCTATTGCCATATGGGTATTGCCAGTTGTAACACTTCAAAAATCCAACAGGTGGCGATTGCACTCCACCATGGTTTTTCATATTGGTATTGGACTCCAAGTCAACATCCAAAAGCCAAATTTTGAAAAAACGAATTTTTTGAAAAAAACGTATCACCCCTTAAAAAAGTGCTTTCTGGACCGTTTTTCGAAATTCTTTCGCTTTTTTTGACAATTACACATGTATAAGAACTGTATGAAAATACTTTTGTCCAATTTTATTAACATAATTTTTTTAATTTTTTTACTTGCGCATATTGCATATGTTTTGTCCATTTGCAATATGATTTCATAGGAAGTCAGAAGTCAAAAGTCAAAAATTCTTAAATTTCATAAAAAACTTCACACACCCCTAAAAAAGTGCTTTCTGGACCGTTTTTCGAAATTTTTCGCATTTTGTGTCAGTTACACACGTATAAGAACTGTATCAACATACTTTAGTCATATTTTATTATCATAATTTTTTTTATTTTTTTTACTTGCGCATATTGCATGTGTTTTGTCCATCTGCAATATGATTTCATAGGAAGTCAGAAGTCAAAAGTCAAAAATTATTAAATTTCATAAAAAACTTCACACACCCCTAAAAAGTGCTTTCTGGACCGTTTTTCGAAATTTTTTTCGAATTTTGTGTCAGTTACACACGTATAAGAACTGTATCAACATACTTTAGTCATATTTTATTATTATAATGTTTTTTTTTTTTTTTTGCTTGTGCATAAGGCATATGTTTTGTGGGGGCCAAATGTCATAAGAAATTTGACATGCTCAAAAATCCTTCAGAAATGCAAAATTGACTGGCCTGATGAACTCGGGATGGCCGGGCAGTGATTGTTGTTCCTTTCAATCACTCGTGGTGTTGATTTCATCATGTCCATTTGTTTATGTTTTCTCACTTTTGCAAAGTCACTGTGCATTTGCCATATGGTTAACTGGGCATTCACCATCACCAATTTGTCATGCCATAAAAATCATGCAGGAATGCCAAATTGACTGGCCCGATGAACTCGGGATGGCTGGGCAGTGATTCTGGTACCTCTCCATCGCTCGTTTGGGTTGATTTCAGAATGTCGCTTTTGGTGATGGTACCTCACTGTTAAAACATATTGCAAATGTTCCTTACTTTTTCAAAGTCACTGAAAATTTTTGCAGGAATGCCAAATTGACTGGCCCGATGACCTCGGGATGGCTTGGCAGTGATTCTGGTACCTCTCCATCACTCGTTATGGTCGATTCCAGAATGTCCATTTGGTGATTTTTCTCACTCTTTCAAAGTCACTGTGCATTTGCCATATGGTTAACTGGGCAGTCACCATCACCAATTTGTCATGCTATAAAAATCATGCAGGAATGCCAAATTGACTGGCCCGATGACATAGGGATGGCTGGGCAGTGATACTGGTACCTCTTCATGGCTCGTTTGGGCTGATTTCAGAATGTCGCTTTTGGTGATGGTACCTCACCGCTTAAACATATTGCAAATGTTCCTTACTTTTGCAAAGTCACTGAAAATTCTTGCAGGAATGCCAAATTGACTGGCCCGATGACCTCGGGATGGCTGGGCAGTGATACTGGTACCTCTCCATCGCTCGTTTGGGCTGATTTCAGAATGTCCATTTGGTGATTTTTCTCACTCTTTCAAAGTCACTGTGCATTTGCCATATGGTTAACTGGGCAGTCACCATCACCAATTTGTCATGCTATAAAAATCATGCAGGAATGCCAAATTGACTGGCCCGATGACATAGGGATGTCTGGGCAGTGATACTGGTACCTCTCCATGGCTCGTTTGGGTTGATTTCAGAATGTCGCTTTTGGTGATGGTACCTCACTGTTAAAACATATTGCAAATGTTCCTTACTTTTGCAAAGTCACTGAAAATTTTTGCAGGAATGCCAAATTGACTGGCCCGATGAAGTCGGGATGGCTTGGCAGTGATTCTGGTACCTCTCCATCGCTCGTTTGGGTTGATTTCAGAATGTCGCTTTTGGTGATGGTACCTCACTGTTAAAACATATTGCAAATGTTCCTTACTTTTGCAAAGTCACTGAAAATTTGTGCAGGAATGCCAAATTGACTGGCCCGATGAACTCGGGATGGCTTGGCAGTGATTCTGGTACCTCTCCATCACTCGTTAGGGTTGATTTCAGAATGTCCATTTGGTCATGTTTTCTCACTTTTGCAAAGTCACTGTGCATTTGCCATATGGTTAACTGGGCACCTTATAGTCACCATCACCAATTTGTCATGCCATAAAAATCATGCAGGAATGCCAAATTGACTGGCCCGATGACCTCAGGATGGCTGGGCAGTGATTTTGGTACCTCTCCATCGCTCGTTTGGGTTGATTTCAGAATGTCGCTTTTGGTGATGGTACCTCACTGTTAAAACATATTGCAAATGTTCCTTACTTTTGCAAAGTCACTAAAAATTCTTGCAGGAATGCCAAATTGACTGGCCCGATGACCTCGGGATGGCTGGGCAGTGATACTGGTACCTCTCCATGGCTCGTTTGGGTTGATTTCAGAATGTCGCTTTTGGTGATGGTACCTCACTGTTAAAACATATTGCAAATGTTCCTTACTTTTGCAAAGTCACTGAAAATTTTTGCAGGAATGCCAAATTGACTGGCCCGATGACCTCGGGATGGCTGGGCAGTGATTCTGGTACCTCTCCATCACTCGTTTGGGTTGATTTCAGAATGTCCATTTGGTGATTTTTCTCACTCTTTCAAAGTCACTGTGCAGTTGCCATATGGTTAACTGGGCAGTCACCATCACCAATTTGTCATGCTATAAAAATCATGCAGGAATGCCAAATTGACTGGCCCGATGACCTCGGGATGGCTGGGCAGTGATACTGGTACCTCTCCATGGCTCGTTTGGGTTGATTTCAGAATGTCGCTTTTGGTGATGGTACCTCACTGTTAAAACATATTGCAAATGTTCCTTACTTTTGCAAAGTCACTGAAAATTTTTGCAGGAATGCCAAATTGACTGGCCCGATGAAGTCGGGATGGCTTGGCAGTGATTCTGGTACCTCTCCATCGCTCGTTTGGGTTGATTTCAGAATGTCGCTTTTGGTGATGGTACCTCACTGTTAAAACATATTGCAAATGTTCCTTACTTTTGCAAAGTCACTGAAAATTTGTGCAGGAATGCCAAATTGACTGGCCCGATGAACTCGGGATGGCTTGGCAGTGATTCTGGTACCTCTCCATCACTCGTTAGGGTTGATTTCAGAATGTCCATTTGGTCATGTTTTCTCACTTTTGCAAAGTCACTGTGCATTTGCCATATGGTTAACTGGGCAGTCACCATCACCAATTTGTCATGCCATAAAAATCATGCAGGAATGCCAAATTGACTGGCCCGATGACCTCAGGATGGCTGGGCAGTGATTTTGGTACCTCTCCATCGCTCGTTTGGGTTGATTTCAGAATGTCGCTTTTGGTGATGGTACCTCACTGTTAAAACATATTGCAAATGTTCCTTACTTTTGCAAAGTCACTGAAAATTTTTGCAGGAATGCCAAATTGACTGGCCCGATGACCTCGGGATGGCTTGGCAGTGATTCTGGTACCTCTCCATCACTCGTTTGGTTGATTTCAGAATGTCCATTTGGTCATGTTTTCTCACTTTTGCAAAGTCACTGTGCATTTGCCATATGGTTAACTGGGCAGTCACCATCACCAATTTGTCATTCCATAAAAATCATGCAGGAATGCCAAATTGACTGGCCCGATGACATAGGGATGGCTGGGCAGTGATTTTGGTACCTCTCCATCGCTCGTTTGGGTTGATTTCAGAATGTCGCTTTTGGTGATGGTACCTCACTGTTAAAACATATTGCAAATGTTCCTTACTTTTGCAAAGTCACTGAAAATTTTTGCAGGAATGCCAAATTGACTGGCCCGATGAACTCGGGATGGCTTGGCAGTGATTCTGGTACCTCTCCATCACTCGTTAGGGTCGATTCCAGAATGTCCATTTGGTGATTTTTCTCACTTTTGCAAAGTCACTGTGCATTTGCCATATGGTTAACTGGGCAGTCACCATCACCAATTTGTCATGCCATAAAAATCATGCAGGAATGCCAAATTGACTGGCCCGATGACATAGGGATGTCTGGGCAGTGATACTGGTACCTCTCCATGGCTCGTTTGGGTTGATTTCAGAATGTCGCTTTTGGTGATGGTACCTCACTGTTAAAACATATTGCAAATGTTCCTTACTTTTGCAAAGTCACTGAAAATTTTTGCAGGAATGCCAAATTGACTGGCCCGATGAAGTCGGGATGGCTTGGCAGTGATTCTGGTACCTCTCCATTGCTCGTTAGGGTTGATTCCAGAATGTCCATTTGGTGATTTTTCTCACTCTTTCAAAGTCACTGTGCAGTTGCCATATGGTTAACTGGGCAGTCACCATCACCAATTTGTCATGCTATAAAAATCATGCAGGAATGCCAAATTGACTGGCCCGATGACATAGGGATGTCTGGGCAGTGATACTGGTACCTCTCCATCGCTCGTTTGGGCTGATTTCAGAATGTCGCTTTTGGTGATGGTACCTCACCGCTTAAACATATTGCTAATGGACAAGAGTCACCTGCAAGTCACTGTCCATCAGTCAATTTGATATCATTCAAAGCTAACTATTGGAGGCACTGTCAGTCTCTACGCACCCCAATGATACGTCCCTCCATCCATGTTGTGTATCTGTGTGATTTAGTTTTCCTTTGAATTTTTATGGGAAAAATGACTGATTTACAGTTCATGGGGGTTGCCTAATCATATATATGAAGTTTTGGAAAGATCTGATATTTTTAACCCCTCCAAACAGCCCATGAGAGACCAATTATGGCACTTCCGGTTGGCACAGGAAGCTGTAACTCAACATACATCCTCATTGGGCTATTCCATTAGAGAATCCTGAGTTTTAAGTCTTTACCATGAAAACTGACTGATTTACACAGGGTTCAATGCACTATGTCCATCAAATTGCAGGCAGTGTATGGGTATACACTTTTAGGGCGATTTGGACCACTTCCGGTTGGTCCAGGAAGCTTAGAATCGACACAGGTAGACCTTATAGTGGTCTGATGGACTGGTACCAAAGACAGGTTCATACAACATTCATAACCCATATAGACTCCAGGTTGTATTTAGTGGAGCAGCCAATATATTCCTATGGGGAGAGAAGTCAATGAACACAGTTTTTATGTAAACACCTTCTTTTGACTGTGAAGGGTTAATGTCACACGGTCAAGGATAGGCTTGGACAGATCAGGAGGACCTTAGGAACAGTCCTGTGGTTGAATTGTCTTTCTAAACCTAACGGTTCCGCCGCTGTCACCCAAAATCAAATGACGTACTGGTGAAGGCTTCATATTGGGCCTATTTTTCTCATGGTCGCGCGCTCAGACCGAGCGAGCTACGGTCAAGCGGGGCACCTCGTTGGACTCGGCATAGTCTGGACACTATGGTGATGCCATTGTTTGTGTTGATTTCAGAATGTCCATTTGGTCATGTTTTCTCACTTTTGCAAAGTCACTGTGCATTTGCCATATGGTTAACTGGGCAGTCACCATCACCAATTTGTCATGCCATAAAAATCATGCAGGAATGCCAAATTGACTGGCCCGATGACATAGGGATGTCTGGGCAGTGATACTGGTACCTCTCCATGGCTCTTTTGGGTTGATTTCAGAATGTCGCTTTTGGTGATGGTACCTCACTGTTAAAACATATTGCAAATGTTCCTTACTTTTGCAAAGTCACTGAAAATTTTTGCAGGAATGCCAAATTGACTGGCCCGATGAACTCGGGATGGCTTGGCAGTGATTCTGGTACCTCTCCATCACTCGTTAGGGTCGATTCCAGAATGTCCATTTGGTGATTTTTCTCACTTTTGCAAAGTCACTGTGCATTTGCCATATGGTTAACTGGGCAGTCACCATCACCAATTTGTCATGCCATAAAAATCATGCAGGAATGCCAAATTGACTGGCCCGATGACATAGGGATGTCTGGGCAGTGATACTGGTACCTCTCCATGGCTCGTTTGGGTTGATTTCAGAATGTCGCTTTTGGTGATGGTACCTCACTGTTAAAACATATTGCAAATGTTCCTTACTTTTGCAAAGTCACTGAAAATTTTTGCAGGAATGCCAAATTGACTGGCCCGATGACCTCGGGATGGCTGGGCAGTGATACTGGTACCTCTCCATGGCTCGTTTGGGTTGATTTCAGAATGTCGCTTTTGGTGATGGTACCTCACTGTTAAAACATATTGCAAATGTTCCTTACTTTTTCAAAGTCACTGAAAATTTTTGCAGGAATGCCAAATTGACTGGCCCGATGACCTCGGGATGGCTGGGCAGTGATACTGGTACCTCTCCATGGCTCGTTTGGGTTGATTTCAGAATGTCGCTTTTGGTGATGGTACCTCACTGTTAAAACATATTGCAAATGTTCCTTACTTTTGCAAAGTCACTGAAAATTTGTGCAGGAATGCCAAATTGACTGGCCCGATGACCTCGGGATGGCTTGGCAGTGATTCTGGTACCTCTCCATCACTCGTTTGGGTTGATTTCAGAATGTCCATTTGGTCATGTTTTCTCACTTTTGCAAAGTCACTGTGCATTTGCCATATGGTTAACTGGGCAGTCACCATCACCAATTTGTCATGCCATAAAAATCATGCAGGAATGCCAAATTGACTGGCCCGATGACCTCAGGATGACTGGGCAGTGATTTTGGTACCTCTCCATCGCTCGTTTGGGTTGATTTCAGAATGTCGCTTTTGGTGATGGTACCTCACTGTTAAAACATATTGCAAATGTTCCTTACTTTTGCAAAGTCACTAAAATTTTTTGCAGGAATGCCAAATTGACTGGCCCGATGACCTCGGGATGGCTGGGCAGTGATACTGGTACCTCTCCATGGCTCGTTTGGGTTGATTTCAGAATGTCCATTTGGTGATTTTTCTCACTCTTTCAAAGTCACTGTGCATTTGCCATATGGTTAACTGGGCAGTCACCATCACCAATTTGTCATGCTATAAAAATCATGCAGGAATGCCAAATTGACTGGCCCGATGACCTCAGGATGGCTGGGCAGTGATACTGGTACCTCTCCATGGCTCGTTTGGGTTGATTTCAGAATGTCGCTTTTGGTGATGGTACCTCACTGTTAAAACATATTGCAAATGTTCCTTACTTTTGCAAAGTCACTGAAAATTTTTGCAGGAATGCCAAATTGACTGGCCCGATGACCTCGGGATGGCTGGGCAGTGATACTGGTACCTCTCCATGGCTCTTTTGGGTTGATTTCAGAATGTCGCTTTTGGTGATGGTACCTCACCGCTTAAACATATTGCTAATGGACAAGAGTCACCTGCAAGTCACTGTCCATCAGTCAATTTGATATCATTCAAAGCTAACTATTGGAGGCACTGTCAGTCTCTACGCACCCCAATGATACGTCCCTCCATCCATGTTGTGTATCTGTGTGATTTAGTTTTCCTTTGAATTTTTATGGGAAAAATGACTGATTTACAGTTCATGGGGGTTGCCTAATCATATATATGAAGTTTTGGAAAGATCTGATATTTTTAACCCCTCCAAACAGCACATGAGAGACCAATTATGGCACTTCCGGTTGGCACAGGAAGCTGTAACTCAACATACATCCTCATTGGGCTATTCCATTAGAGAATCCTGAGTTTTAAGTCTTTACCATTAAAACTGACTGATTTACACAGGGTTCAATGCACTATGTCCATCAAATTGCAGGCAGTGTATGGGTATACACTTTTAGGGCGATTTGAACCACTTCCGGTTGGTCCAGGAAGCTTAGAATCGACACAGGTAGACCTTATAGTGGTCTGATGGACTGGTACCAAAGACAGGTTCATACAACATTCATAACCCATATAGACTCCAGGTTGTATTTAGTGGAGCAGCCAATATATTCCTATGGGGAGAGAAGTCAATGAACACTGTTTTTATGTAAACACCTTCTTTTGACTGTGAAGGGTTAATGTCACACGGTCAAGGATAGGCTTGGACAGATCAGGAGGACCTTAGGAACAGTCCTGTGGTTGAATTGTCTTTCTAAACCTAACGGTTCCGCCGCTGTCACCCAAAATCAAATGACGTACTGGTGAAGGCTTCATATTGGGCCTATTTTTCTCATGGTCGCCGCGCTCAGACCGAGCGAGCTACGGTCAAGCGGGGCACCTCGTTGGACTCGGCACAGTCTGGACACTATGGTCATGCCATTGTTTGTGTTGATTTCAGAATGTCCATTTGGTCATGTTTTCTCACTTTTGCAAAGTCACTGTGCATTTGCCATATGGTTAACTGGGCAGTCACCATCACCAATTTGTCATGCCATAAAAATCATGCAGGAATGCCAAATTGACTGGCCCGATGACATAGGGATGTCTGGGCAGTGATACTGGTACCTCTCCATGGCTCGTTTGGGTTGATTTCAGAATGTCGCTTTTGGTGATGGTACCTCACTGTTAAAACATATTGCAAATGTTCCTTACTTTTGCAAAGTCACTGAAAATTTTTGCAGGAATGCCAAATTGACTGGCCAGATGACCTCAGGATGGCTGGGCAGTGATACTGGTACCTCTCCATGGCTCGTTTGGGTTGATTTCAGAATGTCGCTTTTGGTGATGGTACCTCACTGTTAAAACATATTGCAAATGTTCCTTACTTTTGCAAAGTCACTGAAAATTTTTGCAGGAATGCCAAATTGACTGGCCCGATGAAGTCGGGATGGCTTGGCAGTGATTCTGGTACCTCTCCATCGCTCGTTTGGGCTGATTTCAGAATGTCCATTTGGTGATTTTTCTCACTCTTTCAAAGTCACTGTGCAGTTGCCATATGGTTAACTGGGCAGTCACCATCACCAATTTGTCATGCTATAAAAATCATGCAGGAATGCCAAATTGACTGGCCCGATGACCTCGGGATGGCTGGGCAGTGATACTGGTACCTCTCCATGGCTCGTTTGGGTTGATTTCAGAATGTCGCTTTTGGTGATGGTACCTCACTGTTAAAACATATTGCAAATGTTCCTTACTTTTGCAAAGTCACTGAAAATTTTTGCAGGAATGCCAAATTGACTGGCCCGATGACCTCGGGATGTCTGGGCAGTGATACTGGTACCTCTCCATCGCTCGTTTGGGTTGATTTCAGAATGTCGCTTTTGGTGATGGTACCTCACTGTTAAAACATATTGCAAATGTTCCTTACTTTTGCAAAGTCACTGAAAATTTTTGCAGGAATGCCAAATTGACTGGCCCGATGAAGTCGGGATGGCTTGGCAGTGATTCTGGTACCTCTCCATCGCTCGTTTGGGCTGATTTCAGAATGTCCATTTGGTGATTTTTCTCACTCTTTCAAAGTCACTGTGCAGTTGCCATATGGTTAACTGGGCAGTCACCATCACCAATTTGTCATGCTATAAAAATCATGCAGGAATGCCAAATTGACTGGCCCGATGACCTCGGGATGGCTTGGCAGTGATTCTGGTACCTCTCCATCACTCGTTAGGGTTGATTTCAGAATGTCGCTTTTGGTGATGGTACCTCACCGCTTAAACATATTGCTAATGGACAAGAGTCACCTGCAAGTCACCGTCCATCAGTCAATTTGATATCATTCTGACACCAAACTGATACAAACTGACACCAAACCCACTTTTCCCAACTCATTTAGGAGCCAAGTATAACATACTTCAGAGCTGGCCCAAAATTCACAAGGCCTTCGGTACAAAACATTAAAAAACCATAAAACACATAGTTACTTTCTAGCTGCGGGGCCAGTTCGGACATTATGTGTAGTCCTATGTGAGGCGACCCCGAATCCCGAGTTTCGGCCCGATAGGTCATTTGGTGTCCGAGTAAAAGCCTAATTGGTGCTGAAAATCCACTTTTTTCAATGCCTTGCTACGGGGTCCTTGAATGAGCTATCGGACCGAGATGTTGGGTTCTGTCTCTATGGGCCGAGACGGTCACAATGCACCTAGTCTTGTGTCTCTGGGACATTTCTAAATGTCGCCATTTTCGTAATGGTCAAAATGAATTGAAGTCATTGCAAATGTTCGACGCTGTTTCTCGGTCCGAGAACCTCCTAGAGCGCCGTAACTCACCACGCACTATCTACCTGAGGTCTAGAACAGGATTCTAAAGTTTCGGAACTCTAGGTCTGACGGTTCTTTTTTAGCTCGAACAAAGCTAACTATTGGAGGCACTGTCAGTCTCTACACACCCCAATACGTCCCTCCATCCAAGTTGTGTATCTGTGTGATTTATTTTTCCTTTGAATTTTTATGGGAAAAATGACTGATTTACAGTTCATGGGGGTTGTCTAATCACACATATGAAGTTTTGGACAGATCTGATTTTTTAACCCTTCCAAACAGCCCCTGAGACACCAATTATGGCACTTCCGGTTGGCACAGGAAGCTATAAATACACACATGTCTTGACTGACATAGAAACCTAGGGAATCCTGAGTTTTAAGTCTTTAAGTTGAGAATTGACTGATCTACACAGGGTTGAATAATGCAGAGGCCTCGGCACCTTTCGAGGTGATGTACATCCAAATACCTTTTGGGTCAATTTAACCACTTCCGATTGCTCCAGGAAGCTTAGAATCGACACAGGTAGACCTCATAGTGGTCTGATGGAATGTCATAGAAGACAGGTTCATACAGCATTCATAACCCATAAAGACCCCAGGTTGTATTTAGGGGAGCAGGCAATGTATTCCTATGGGGAGAGAAGTCAATGCACACTGTTTTTTTGTAAACACCTTCTTTTAACTGTGAAAGGTTAATGCCACACAGTCAAGGTTAGGCTTGCACAGATCAGGAGGACTTTAGGAACAGTCCTGTGTTTGAATTGTCCTTCTAAACCTAACGGTTCCGCCGCTGTCACCCAAAATCAAATAACATTGTGGTGCAGGCTTCATTGTGGGCCTATTTTTCTCATGGTCGCTGCGCTCAGACCGAGCGAGCTACGGTCAAGCGGGGCACCTCGTTGGACTCGGCACGGCCTTGGGATTATGTTTATGCCATTGCCTGCTCTCTGTGTCTTTAAACACCACGCTTTGTCACTCCATCCTTGCTGTGTGTGTGTGTGAGAGCTTTTCTTTGACATCTGTTGGGAAAAATGACTGATTTACAGTTCATGGGGGTTGTCTAATCACACATATGAAGTTTTGGACAGATCTGATTTTTTTAACCCTTCCAAACAGCCCCTGAGTCACCAATTATGGCACTTCCGGTTGGCACAGGAAGCTATAAATACACACATGTCTTGACTGACATAGAAACCTAGGGAATCCTGAGTTTTAAGTCTTTAAGTTGAGAATTGACTGATCTACACAGGGTTGAAAAATGCAGAGGCCTCGGCACCTTTCGAGGTGATGTACATCCAAATACCTTTTGGGTCAATCTAACCACTTCCGGTTGCTCCAGGAAGCTTAGAATCGACACAGGTAGACCTCATAGTGGTCTGATGGAATGTCATAGAAGACAGGTTCATACAGCATTCATAACCCATAAAGACCCCAGGTTGTATTTAGGGGAGCAGGCAATGTATTCCTATGGGGAGAGAAGTCAATGCACACTGTTTTTTTGTAAACACCTTCTTTTAACTGTGAAAGGTTAATGTCACACAGTCAAGGTTAGGCTTGCACAGATCGGGAGGACCTTAGGAACAGTCCTGTGTTTGAATTGTCCTTCTAAACCTAACGGTTCCGCCGCTGTCACCCAAAATCCAATGACATTGTGGTGCAGGCATCATTGTGGGCCTATTTTTCTCATGGTCGCTGCGCTCAGACCGAGCGAGCTACGGTCAAGAGGGGCACCTCGTTGGACTCGGCACGGCCTTGGGATTATGTTTATGCCATTGCCTGCTCTCTGTGTCTTTAAACACCACGCTTTGTCACTCCATCCTTGCTGTGTGTGTGTGTGAGAGCTTTTCTTTGACATCTGTTGGGAAAAATGACTGATTTACAGTTCATGGGGGTTGTCTAATCACACAGATGAAGTTTTGGACAGATCTGATTTTTTTAACCCTTCCAAACAGCCCCTGAGACACCAATTATGGCACTTCCGGTTGGCACAGGAAGCTATAAATACACACATGTCTTGACTGACATAGAAACCTAGGGAATCCTGAGTTTTAAGTCTTTAAGTTGAGAATTGACTGATCTACACAGGGTTGAATAATGCAGAGGCCTCGGCACCTTTCGAGGTGATGTACATCCAAATACCTTTTGGGTCAATCTAACCACTTCCGGTTGCTCCAGGAAGCTTAGAATCGACACAGGTAGACCTCATAGTGGTCTGATGGAATGTCATAGAAGACAGGTTCATACAGCATTCATAACCCATAAAGACCCCAGGTTGTATTTAGGGGAGCAGGCAATGTATTCCTATGGGGAGAGAAGTCAATGCACACTGTTTTTTTGTAAACACCTTCTTTTAACTGTGAAAGGTTAATGCCACACAGTCAAGGTTAGGCTTGCACAGATCGGGAGGACCTTAGGAACAGTCCTGTGTTTGAATTGTCCTTCTAAACCTAACGGTTCCGCCGCTGTCACCCAAAATCAAATGACATTGTGGTGCAGGCTTCATTGTGGGCCTATTTTTCTCATGGTCGCTGCGCTCAGACCGAGTGAGCTACGGTCAAGCGGGGCACCTCGTTGGACTCGGCCCTGCCTTGGGATTATGTTTATGCCATTGCCTGCTCTCTGTGTCATGGGGGTTGTCTAATCACACATATGAAGTTTTGGACAGATCTGATTTTTTTAACCCTTCCAAACAGCCCCTGAGACACCAATTATGGCACTTCCGGTTGGCACAGGAAGCTATAAATAAACTCATATCCTCATTGGGGTATGCCTTTACAGAATCCTGAGTTTTAAGTCTTTACGTTAAGAACTGAGTTATTTACGGAGGGTTTAGTGAGTGTGTGTTATTTCAGAAAATCATAGAAAATCACAGAAATGTCGCAGAGCTCCGCAGCACATTTTAAAAATACTCGTATGAACACCCTGCAACTGGATCTGTAACCGTTGAAAAAAAAAACACCTATATCTGAACATCACGATCTGGTCAACGTACGATTTCTCGTAAATGACGATAGATAAATGGCCGATTTTTTTTTTATTGACACCGGAGGCTCCTTGACTTTGACGTGAAGTGAAAAAATCTTTTCTCTATTTTCATTTTGGACCTTTAATCCCAGAAATATGGCCATAACTCAAAAACCGTTGAGGCCTAGACGCCATCTTGTTCGGGGCCATCTTCCCATAATGCCAAACCTACGCCCACCAAGTTTCGGCTTCGAAATATTTTCGGTTTCCGAGATATGGCACGTCGTGATTCGTGATGTTTTGTCCAATAGCAATATGATTGCTTATGCCCTCTTGTGGGATATTTCGGCATTGCGCAAAAATGGGCTAAAATTTGTTTATTTTATTAAACGAAAACCGAATGTCCGACAAAGTTCATTTGATGACTTCCCGGTAGGTCTGGCCCTACCGCTCGGCCCGACGCCGTCCCCGAATTTCTAAAATGTTTTCGGACGTCTAGTAAGGGACCGTACAGTTCCAATAGGGACTTTCTCACTAACTATACGGTGATTGTCGAAATGTTCCCTTAAGGTATGGAATTCAGAGAAGAAAGCAGGCTTCCACGAACGATATATCAATGAAGAGATATGTGAAAAAACACCTTGAGGATTGATTCCAAACAATGTTTGCTATGATTCGGTCGATATTATGGAGTTAATTCAGAAAAAGTTTGACGTTGTTGGTGACTGAATTTTCGGTTCGTTTCGGTAGCCAAATGTGATGTACAAAACGGAGCGATTTCTCCTACACAAAGATGCTTTCAGGAAAAACTGAACATTTGCTATGTAACTGAGAGTCTCCTCATTGAAAACATCCGAAGCTCTTCAAAGGTAAATGATTTTATTTATTTGGTTATCTGGTTTTTGTGAAAATGTTGCGTGCTAAATGCTACTCAAAATGCTAAGCTAGCTTAGCATACTCTTACACAAATTAGTGAATAGCGATGGTTCAAAAGCATATTTTGAAAATCTGAGATGACAGTGTTGTTAAGAAAATGCTAAGCTTTAGAGCAGGCGCATTATTTTCATTTTATTTGCGATTTTTAGAAATCGTTAACGTTACATTATGCTAATGAGCTTGAGGCTATAACTGTATACAGGTTTTTTTCATAGCCAAACGTGAACAAAACGGAGCGATTTGTCCTACACAAATAATTTTTTTTTTTAAACTGAACATTTGCTATCTAACTGAGAGTCTCCTCATTGAAAACATCTGAAGTTCTTCAAAGGTAAATGATTTTATTTGAATTATTTACTTGTTTTTGTGAAAATGTTGCTGGCTGAATTCTAGGCTTATAGCTATGTTAGCAATCAATACTCTTACACAAATGCTTGTTTAGCTATGGTTGAAAAGCATATTTTGAAAATCTGAGATGACAGTGTTGTTAACAAAAGTCTAAGCTTGAGAGCAAATATTTTTATTCCATTTCATTTGCGATTTTCATGAATAGTTAACGTTGCGTTATGCTAATGAGCTTGAGGCTATAAATAGAATCCCGGATCCGGGATTGCGCGACGCAACAGGTTAACTTTTTGATATTACCCTTCCCGCATGCGGGAGCGTAACGTAGCCTCAAACTAATTAGCATAACGCAGCGGACATGAATCTTCCTAGAAAATGTTCCTAT
The DNA here is from genome assembly GCF_036934945.1 of Oncorhynchus masou masou. Lineage (NCBI taxonomy): Eukaryota > Metazoa > Chordata > Actinopteri > Salmoniformes > Salmonidae > Oncorhynchus > Oncorhynchus masou. Next base: position 22,778,114 of record NC_088216.1, read on the forward strand.
TCATGAAAATCACAAATGAAATATATTGAGACACAGCTTAGCCTTTTGTTAATCACACTGTCATCTCAGATTTTTAAAATATGCTTTACAGCCAACGCTAGACAAGCATTTGTGTAAGTTTATCATGGCATAATGCTATGGCTAGGCTCTGCTAGCATCAGGCAACATTTTCACAAAATTAGAAAAGCAATCAAATTAAATTATTTACCTTTGAAGAACTTCGGATGTTTTCACTCAGGAGACTCCCAGTTCGATAGCAAATGTTCCTTTTTTTCCAAAAATATTATTTTTGTAGGGGAAATAGCTCCGTTTTGTTCATCACGTTTGGCTAAGAAAAAAAACTGAAAATGCAGTCACTACAACGCCAAACTTTTTTCCAAATTAGCTCCATAATATTGACAGAAACATGGCAAACGTTGTTTAGAATCAATCCTCAAGGTGTTTTTCACATATCTATTCGATGATAAATCATTCCTGGCAGTTGGTTTCTCATCAGTAGCAAACGGAAAAATACTGCAGCTGGAGATTACACAATAATTGCGACGGAGGACACCAAGCGACCACCTGCTAGATGTAGTCTCTTATGGTCAATCTTCCAATGATATGCCTACAAATACGTCACAATGATGCAGACACCTTGGGGAAAACGTGGAAAACGCAAGCTGACTCCTAGCTCCTCCACAGCCACATAAGGAGTCATTGCCATGAGGTGGTTTCAAAAAATGCGGCACTTCCTGATTGGATTTTTATCTGGGTTTTTTCTGTAACATCAGTTCTGTGGCACTCACAGACAATATCTTTGCAGTTTTGGAAACATCAGAGTGTTTTCTTTCCAAAGCTGTCAATTATATGCATAGTCAAGCATCTTTTCGTGAAAAATATCTTGTTTTAAAAAGGGAAAGTTTTTCATCCAAAAATGTACATAGCTCCCCCTATATCCAATAAGTTAATGCCCAGCTTTGTGGAGTGTATGGCTTAAAGTGGTCCTATGGACAGATACTCAAATCTCCACTGTGGAGCTTCAGGGTTCAGGGTTATCTTTGGTCTCTTTGTCGCCTCTCTGATTATTGCTCTCCTTGCCTGGTCTGTGAGTTTTGGTTGGTGGCCCTCTCTTGGCAGGTTTGTTGTGGTGCCATATTCTTTCATTTTTTTATAATGTATTCAAGGGTGCTCTGTGGCATGTTCAAAGTTTCTGATATTTTTATATATCCCATTTAGCAGACGCTTTTGTCCAAAGCGACTTACAAGTCGGCTGGGGCCACTACTTTTACATATGGGTGGTCCCAGCGGGAATCGAACCCACGACGCTTGGCGTTGCAAGCGCCATGCTCTACCGACTGAGCCACACAGGACCCAACCCTGATCTGTCCTTCTCCACAAGTTTGTCCCTGACCCGTTTGGTGAGCTCCTTGTTCGTCATGGTGCCCCTTGCATGCCCTAAGGGAACATTTTGACATTTGCCATATGGTTAGTGAGAAAGTCCACATTGCAAATGTACGGTCCCTTACTAGACGTCCGACAACGTTTCGCGGACGGCGTCGGGCCGTGCAGCAGAGCCGGATCTTCCAGGAAGTCATCAAACGAAGTCTCTCGGACATTCGGTTTCCGTTTTATAAAATTTTCAAATGTTGGTCATTTTTCCGCTCTCCCGGTAAATCCCACAAAAGGGCGAATGGAATCATATTGCAAATGTACAAAACATCACCAATCACGACGTGGCCTTATCTCCTAAACGGAAAAGATTTTGAAGACGAAACTTGGTGAGCATAGGACCCGAACAAGATGATGCAGTTGGACCCGAACAAGATGGCGTCTAGGCCTCAACGGTTTTGGAGTTATGGCCATTTTTCTGGGATTAATGGTAAAAAAATGAAAATAGAGCAATTTTTTCCGCTTCACGTCAAAGTAAATGAACCTACGGTGTCAATAAAAAAAGAACCAGACATTTATCTGTCGTCATTTAAGAGAAATCGTACAATGACAAATTGGTGATGTTCAAAAATAGGTGTTTATTTATTTTTTAAGTTACACATCCAGTTGCAGCGTGTTCATATGAATATTTTTAAAGTGTGCTTCGGAGCTCTGAGAGATTTCTGGGATTTTCTGAAACAACACACAATCACTAAACCCTCCGTAAATAAGTCAGTTCTTAACGTAAAGACTTAAAACTCAAAATTCTATAAATGCCTACCCCTTCTTGTGTAACCGGAAATGCCTTAAAATGGTGTCATAGTTGCTGTTTCTAAGGGGTAAAAGAGGTCAGATCTTTTCAAAACTTCACGTGTGATTAGGCAACCCTCATGAACTGTAAGTCAGTCATTTCTCCCAACAGATGTCAAAGAAAAGCTCTCGCACACACAGACACACGCACAGCAAGGATGGAGTGACGAAATGTGGTGCTTAAAGACACACAGAGCCTGCAATGGCATTTCCATATTCTCAAGGCCGTGCCGAGTTCAACAAGATGCCCCGCTTGACCGTAGCTCGCTCTGAGTGCAGCGACCGTGAAAACATGAGGCCCAAAATGAAGCCTGGCCCTAAATTTAATTTGCTTTTGGGTGACAGTTGGAGAACCTTTAGGGTGAGAAGCACAATTTGACCTCAGGAATGTTCCTGAGGTCCTTCCGATCTGTGCAAGCATAACCTTGACCATGTGGTATTAACCCTTAACAGTTAAAAGGTGTTTACATCAAACAGTTTTAACTGACTTCTCTCCCCATAGGAATACATTGCCTGTACCCCTAAATTCAACCCGAAGCCTCCTTCTGGACAGAGAGTGGTCTAGGGCCAGTAGGATCAGTCTGCAGCCAGTACAGAAGGGCTCTGAAATTTGCAGCCCAGTAGTATGTCTGAAAATTTGGTAGAGCTAATCACCCAATGAACTAGGCTTCTGTAAATGTTTTCAACCAATCCGTGGTACCTTGCCATCCCAAATAAAATGCATGAATGTTTGATCCAGTGAAATAAAAAAAGATTTTGAATAAAAATGGGTAAACATTGAAATACATATAAAAATTTGGGCAACACATTAATTTTAATGACATTAATCCTTCCGATAAGAGAAAGGGGTAGCGAATTCCAAAAAGTAAAAGATAGTTTGAAACAATCTGCTAGAGCAACAAAGTTTTCCTGAAACAAATTTTAATATTTCCTTGTCACTTTAACTCCCAAGTAGGTGAATTGATCCCGGACAATCCTAAACTGAGAACTTGTAAAAAAGCACTTTAAAGCAGCCTTGTTTACCAGAAAAAGCTCACTCTTGCCTAGATTCAGCTTGTACCCTGAGATTGATCCAACTTTTTAAGAACAGATAGGGCACGTGGCAATGAGGTATCAGGGTTGGAGATAAACAAAAGGAGGTCGTCAGCATATAGCGAGACTTTCTGCTCCCAGCCCGCCCTGATTATACCTTGAATGGCATCATTAGAGCGTAGAGCAATGGCGAGAGGCTCGATTGCCAAAGCAAACAACAAGGGGAGAGTGGACAACCCTGTCTGGATCTGCGGTGCCATGGAAAATAGTCAGAGGACAAGTTATTAGTCCGTGCCGAAGCCATGGGGGAAAAATAAAGAATCTTTATCCACGCAATGAATTTTGGGCCAAAGCCAAATCTATAAAGGGCAGCTGTTAGGTAATCCCACTCAACGCGGTCAAACACTTTTTCGGCATCAAGTGAGACCACCACCTCTGGGTCCTCCGACGCTGGGGAGTACAGTATATTCATAAGGCGCCTAATACTGAAAAATAAATGCCTATTTCTCACAACGCCAGTCTGATCAGAGTGTATTAATTGTTGCAGCAAGCCTTCCATACGGATGGCTAAAAGCTTAGCTGGGATTTTGTAATCACAGTTTAAAAGCGAGATTGGGAGATAGGATCCACATTCCAGTGGGTCTTTGTTTTTCTTTAATAGTAATGAAATTGAAGACCGATAAGGACTAGGCGGTAGCTTTGAAGTATTAAGGCACTCTGCAAATAGTCGAGACAAGAATGGGCAAAGCAGACCAGAAAACGTCCTGTACAATTCAGTTGGGAAACCGTCCGGACCCGGTGATTTACCACTTTTCATTGCGGACACTGCTGTTGCAATCTCCTCAGGCGTAAATTCTTCTTCTTGACAGTCATGGGAGTCTGTATCAATTGAAGGCATATTCAAGCCATTAAAGAAGGAATCAATCAGCAAAGGGTCTTGAGGGGATTCAGAGGTATATAGCTCAAAGTAAAATTGTTTGAATTGATCATTGATCTCTTCATGTATAACTGTGGTGGCACCAGACGGGATCCTTATTTGTGGGATTAAACGTGAGGCCTCAGATTTACGGATCTCATGTGCAAGGAGTTTACTGGTCTTGTCGCCTTGTTCATAGACTTTGTATCGAGCGTGCAAAAGTAATTGTTCAGCTTGCCTGGTAGAAAGCTCATCAAATTCAGATTGGAGTACCTGGCGCTCTTTATGCAGATCAGAGGAAGGATCCGTAGCATACTTCTCATCCAATGTGGCTATGGACTCGCTCAGGTCCCGAAGTTGCTGAGAGCGAACTCTGTTTTGGTTGGCTGTATAAAAAATAATTTGGCCACGTAGGTATGCTTTGAGAGACTTCCATATGGTAGAGCAGGACATACCTGATGTTGAATTAGTTTCTAAGAATAAGGTGATTTCAGAATAAATGAAATTGACAAACTCCTTATCTGAGAGTAAAATGGGGCTGAGACGCCATTGATAACACATAGGATGTTGCTGGGGAAACTCTTGTTCAAGCACTAATGTTGAATGGTCAGAAATAACAATACTCTCTTAAGTACACTGCCGAAGGTTAGGCAGATGTTTTTTGTCCAAAATGAAGTAATCAATCCGGGATTATGTTTGATGAACATGAGAATAAAAGGAATACTGTCTATTTGTAGGATGTAGGAAACGCCAGGCCTCAAACATAGCATATTTCTGAAGAAAGTATTGAATAAGTAGGGCACATTTAAATGGGCCTGTAGTTGTTTGTGAGGACTTGTCAAGAACTGGGGACATTTTACAGTTGAAAGCCCCCCCTAAAATCAACAAATGAGAATCTAAATTGGGAATAGCAGACAGAAAGGAAGAAATTAAACTTGTGTCATCCCAATTGGGAGCATAAACACTAGCCAAAACAAGAGGGGTAGAAAACAGTTTACCGGTTACTATGACGTATCGTTCCTTAGGATCAGTAATAAACTCAGAAGCTACAAAGGGAGTAGCTTTATCAACCAGAATAGCAGCACCTCTTGATTTACTATGAAAGTTTGAGTGTAACTCTTGACCAACCCAGTCCCTACGCATCCTAAAATGCTCACCTGTCCTCAAGTGAGTCTCTTGTAGAAATGGAAAATTTGCATTCAAACCCTTTAAATGTGTCAAAACCCTCTTACACTTCACCGGGTTATTAACCCCTTTGGTGTTCCATGAAATGTACTTGATCGCATTATTTCGGCCCCTCTGGGCATTCTCGTTATTCAACCCTGTCATTAGAGCATAGAATGGAAAAGCAATGAGCGCCCAAAACCCCCAGAATAACTTGTCTCAGAGTAATAATGTACGGTGGTAGATGTTTGGAAGAAGTACAGAAAAAAAGACAGAATGACAACATTAGAACTGAACAATTCAACCTCCCCCAACCCCCTCCCCTCACCCCAGACAATACCTCCCCAAATGAGGTACAAGCCTAAATAGAACATGTTCTCTTCGCACAGTGTGTCTGTGAGAGTGCGGTCTTAAACCTAAACCCACATTCCCGCTCTTTAAAGTCGCGTTTTGTTAGTGGATCAAGCAGCAAAAAGAAAGATTTTGATGTATTTAAAAAAAGGCGAATCCCTTGTGCAATCGGAATGACAAAAGCACCACTTGTAGATGTATATAATTATATTCCCAGTCTTATAACAGGCATTGAGATAGAAAATAAATAAAATGTATAAAGGCTCTCAGCCAAAAACCTAATTTGAAGTAAGGAAATCGTAGTAAGACAATAAAAAATAATAGTACAACCAATACCAAAAAACTACGGGTGCTTAACATTGAACGTTTGCTGAGCATAAATGAAGCTCAAAACATTTAAAATTGAAGTGAGACCCCAAAAACCGTGTAGCCTTGGGAGACATTTACTGTTTACTGGGTCAATGCAAATGCATGCAGTAAACAAATAACCAAAAATATTTTGAGTCACTGAGACACTGTGTAAACAAACTGAATAGGTGAGTGAGACAGCCTAGAAACACAGGAGTTAAGTAAAACCTTAATACAATTAAATTAAAATTACTGAATGCTTGTAAGGTATGCACACTAGATGATCAAAACATTAGATCACATCAAATAAGCCTGAATGGGTTCGCCAACTATACAAGACTAGAATTATGTCATGGGGCCTCTCCCCATCCCGGGGCTTTGGGCGCAGCGACTGGTGGGCTCGATCATTCAGGGGCTTTTCATCTAAGGCAAGAACATCCTTCAGCAGCCCTGAAACGAAATCCGTGGCGCGATGCATTTCCGCTGACTCTGGGACCGATACAAGTCTCAGATTATTTGCGGCGAGAGAATCCCTCTAAACTCACACAGCTCTCATTCACCTTTTTCAAATCCGCAGCTAGGCATTTCACTTCAGCCTCCAGGGATGTAGTTAAATCGGAGACATTAGTAGCTGAGGTCTCCAGTGCTGCAATCGTTGTAGTGTGTGACGCAGTTGTTGTTTTGAGTGATGTGATTGCTGGGATAGTCTCGTTCTGCAGGATGGTTAAATCTGCTTTAAAGTATCAGAAACCTCCTGTATTCGGGCCTCAATCGTAGCAACCACCTCCGTTTTCATTTAAACTATCTCAGAGCGTAGTAGTTTGATGGCCTCGAATGTTAATTTCAGCGCCGCCAGGCCAAGCCGCACCCCCGGGTAAAGTGTGCGTCCCCGGGCCCTCAGACTCAGGAGAATGCGGTGATGAGAGCGGGTCTTGTAGGCCGGGTTTTCTCAAAGTCATGCTTTTGGCCTTATGTTTGGTCGACATGCTGACATTCGGAAGCGAAGTAGTCTTGGTTCTTACGGAAAGGGATCACCAAATTAATACTTGAAAATAAATACGGTTCTGCTGCAAAATTCAGATACACTTTAAGAATACCACGGGAGCAAACGGAAAACACGTCAGTCGCACATGGCGTCCCTCCTATCCCCCTCAACATAAAGACTTTAAACTCAGGATTCTGTAAAAGCATACCCCAAGCAAGATATGTGTTTAGTTATAGCTTCCTGTGCCAAGCGGAAGTACCTTTAGTTGGGGTCACAGTGTCTGTTTCGAAGGGTTAAAAAAGTCACATCTTTCCAAAACTATATATTTGTGAATAGGTAACCCTCGTGAACTATAAGTCAGTCATTTCTCCCAACAGATGTCAAAGAAAAACCTCACACACACACACACACACACACAGCAATGATGGAGTGACAAAGTGCGGTGCTTAAAGACACACAGAGCCTACAATGGCATTACCATAATCTCTAGGCTGTGCCGAGTTCAACAAGATGCCCTGTATTCAACCCTGTGTAAATCAGCCAGTTCTTAACGTATAGACTTAAAACTCAGGATTATTTAAAAGCATACCCCAATGAGGATATGTGTTTACTTTTAGCTTCCTGTGCCAACCGGAAGTGCCATAATTGGTGTCATAGGGGCTGCTTTGAAGGGTTAAAAAAGTCTGATCTTTCCAAAACTTCATATGTGCGATTAGGCAACCCTTATGAACTGTAAGTCAGTCATTTCTACCAAAAGAATTCCAAGAAAGACTCACACACACACAGCTTGGACGGAGGGACATGGTGTGGTGCATAGAGACAGACAGAGCCTGCAATAGATACCTTTGTTCTAACTAAAAAAGAACCGTCAGACCTAGAGTTCTGAAACTTTAGAAACCTGTTCTGGAGCTCAGGTCGATAGTGCGTGGTGAGTTATGTGGCTCTAGAAGGTTCTCTGGCCGAGAAACAGCCTTGTACATTTGCAATGACTGCAATTCATTTTGACCATTATGAAAATGACGACATTTAGAAATATCCCAGAGTAACAAGACTATATGCATTGAAACCGGCTCGGCCCATAGAGACGGACCCCAACGTTTCTGTCTGATAGCTCATTCAAGGACCCCGTAGCAAGGCATGGAAAAAAATGGATTTTCAGCACCAATTAAGGTCTTGCTCGGGCTCCAAATGACCTATCGAGACGTAACTTGGGATTCGGGGTCACCTCAGTTAGGCCTACACATAATGCCAGAACTGGACCCGCAGCTAGAACGTAACTACGTGTTATATGTTTTTATTATGGTTTGAACAGAAGGCGCTGTGAACTTTGGGCAAGCTCTGAAATATGTGAAAGTTGGCTTCTAAACGAGTTGGAAAAAGTGGGTGTGGTGTCAGTTTGTATCAGATTGGTGTCAAAATGATATCTAATTGACTGATGGATGGTGACTTGCTGGCTGACTTTTGTACATTTGCAATATGTTTAAACAGTGAGGTACCATCACCAAAATGACAGTCTGAAATCAACACCAACGAGTGATGGAGAGGAACCATCGGGCCAGTCAATTTCGCATTTCTGCAGTATTTTTGAGCATGACAAATTTGTGATGGTAAATGCCCATTGAAGAATATTGCAAATGCACAGTGCACTTGCAAAATGATTCAACAGTGAAAAAACATCACCAAATGGACATGATGAAATCAACACAACGAGCGATGGAGAGGAACCACTATCACTGCCCGGCCATCCCGAGTTCATCAGGCCAGTCAATTTTGCATTTCTGCAGGATTTTTGCGCATGACAAATTCGTGATGGTAAATGCACATTGAAACATACTGCAAATGCACAGCCGTGCACCTGGTGATTGGAACGGGTTAGGACAACATTTTTCAAATGTTTTTTAATGCCATTACGGGGTAGCAAGGGGTCCACGGTTGGGGAGGGAGCACCCCCCCACCCATGCCCATCCAATAAGGAGTGCCCCTTGTCATTTTAGACATTTTTCAAAAACAGTCCCACTTCTCCCTCATCATACATGACAAATATACCATCAAGGTTGATTCATGGCTTAACATAGTGCTTAACCTCTTGAAACTAGGGGACACTATTTTTATGTTTGGAAAAATAATGATCCCAAAGTAAACAGCCTATTTCTCAGGACCAGATGCTAGAATATGCATATAATTGAGAGATTATGATAGAAAACACCCTAAAGCTCCAAAACTGTCAAAAATATTGTCTGTGAGTATAACAGAACTGATATTACAGGCAAAACCCTGAGAAAAATCTAACCAGGAAGTGGCTTCTATTTTGAAAACTCCATGTTCCATAGCCTCCCATTGCTCCATTTAAATGGATATCAACCAGATTCCTTTTCCTATCGCTTCCTCAAGGTGTCAACAGTCTTCAGACATAGTTTCAGGCTTTTATAAGTGGATATGTGGGGGCTCTCAGAGTGAATTGTGCGCAAAAGAGAATGGCGGCCATTGTTACTCCCGGTCCTAGTAAAAAGCCAACTGATATGTCTGATATGTTTTTGTGGACATCATGGATATAATTTGGAATTTTTGTCTGCGTTGTCGTGAACGCTCTTTCCGGTTGGTTCCTGGGCATAACGCACCAAACTAACGGAGGTATTTGGATATAAAAAATATCTTTATGGAACGAAAGGAACATTTGTTGTCTAACTGGCTGTCTCGTGAGTGAAAACATCCGAAGATCATCGAAGGTAAAGAATTCATTTGATTGCTTTTCTGATTTTTGTGACCAAGGTTCCTGATGCTAGGTGTACATAATGCTATGCTAGGCTATCGATAAACGTACATATAATACTTATTTTCCATCATAATTTGCAAATAACTTCTTAAAAAATCCTACAATGAGATTTTCTGGATTTTTCTTCTCATTTTGTCTGTCATAGTTGAAGTGTACCTATGATGAAAATTACAGGCCTCTGTCATCTATTTAAGTGGGAGAACTTGCACAATTGGTGGCTGACTAAATGCTTTTTTGCCGCACTGTATGTGACCAATACAATTTGATTTGAATTGATTTGATAGAGCTCCAAGACAGGATTGTGTCGAGGCACAGATCTGGGGAAGGGTACCAAATGCCTTTCTGCAGCATTGAAGGTCCCCAAGAACACAGTGGCCTCCATCATTCTTAAATGTAAGAAGTTTGGAACCACCAAGACTCTTCATAGAGCTGGCCGCCCAGACAAACTGAGCAATCAGGGGAGAAGGTCACCTCCCTGACCAAGGCCCAAGAACCCAATAGTAACTCTGACAGAGCTCTTGACTTCCCCTGTGGATATGGGAAAACCTTCCAGAAGGACAACCATCTCTGCAGCACTCCACCATTCAGGCCTTAATGGAAACCCACTCCTCAGTAAAAAAAAATGATTTAACCTTTATTTAACAAAGTACTGAGTAAAGGGCCAGAAGACTTATATAAATATGACATTTCTGTTTTCTAAAAACCTGTTTTGCTTTGTCACTATGGGGTGTTGTGTATGTATATTGAAGAGGGAACTATTTGATCCATTTTAGAATAAGGCTGGAAAAGAACATAGAGTGGAAAAATTCAAGTTGTCTGAATACTTTCCGAATACACTGTACATGCATAATTCAAGCTACACTTAATATGAACTATGCCTGACATTTTGCATGCACCTTGTAGAATAGAGATTAGTCAAAGGTGCCATGGCTACATTTAAAAAAATATATATTTCAACAACAAAAACTATTCTGGTACTGTCAACAACTCAAGGTTAACCTATAAGAAGACAGTAGTTAAACCATTGATCTACCTTTACTTTTTACTCCAGTGCCAATACCTTAAAAGGAAAAGGGATTCAAATATCTTCCTTCCTGGGTGTAAATAAATATCATATTTTATGTCATTGCCATGCCAGCTGCAATATTCATAAGATGTATGAGCCTCTATCGCTGCAACTTCAGAGGAGCCTGAAGTTGTCAATGACAGGTTCAAAGGCCACAGTGACATGCCGTTACCCCCCTCCCCGAGCTCAGAGCAATGGGCAACACAGAGCTTATGTGAGGTCAGACAGGTCTGGGACAAACCATTCACTGACATGTAGAGGGGGGTTTGGGAGCACCACAGTGTAGACATGATGCTATATACTGGTTGTTAGGGCTGTGACGGTCATTTTTTGTGAAGGTCGGATAAATGACCGTGGTCAGTGTTATATATTTTTTATATACAAAGGGGTCTCAAATTATTGACTGGGGGTGCTATTTCATTTTTGGATGAAAAACGTTCCCGTTTTAAACAAGATATTTTGTCACAAAAAGATGCTCGACTATGCATATAATTGATAGCTTTCGAAAGAAAACACTCTGACGTGTCCAGAACTACCAAGATATTTTCTGTGCGTGCCCTAGAACGTGAGCTTCAGGCAAAACCAAGATGAGACGGCATCCAGGAAATGAGCAGGATTTTTGAGGCTCTGTTTTCCATTGTCTCCTTATATGGCTGTGTATGCGAGAGGAGTAAGTCTGCCCTTTCTGTCGTTTCCCCAAGGTGTCTGCAGCATTGTGACGTATTTGTAGGCATATCATTGGAAGAATGACCATAAGAGACCACATTTACCACGTGTCCGCCCGGTGTCCTGCGCCGAAATTGGTGCGCAAAAGTCAGCTGCAAGTATTTTTCCATGGAATTTAGAGAAGAATGCAAGCTTCCACAAACGATATATCAATGAAGAGATATGTGAAAAAACACCTTGAGGATTGATTCCAAACAACGTTTGCCATGTTTCGGTCGATATTATGGAGTTAATTCGGAAAAAGTTTGACGTTGTAGGTGACTGAATTTTCGGTTCGTTTCGGTAGCCAAATGCGATGTACAAAACGGAACGATTTCTCCTACATACAGACGCTTTCAGGAAAAACTGCGCATTTGGTATGTAACTGAGAGTCTCCTCATTGAAAACATCCGAAGCTCTTCAAAGGTAAATGATTTTATTTATTTGGTTATCTGGTTTTTGTGAAAATGTTGCGTGCTAAATGCTACTCAAAATGCTAAGCTAGCTTAGCATACTCTTACACAAATTAGTCAATTTCTATGGTTCAAAAGCATTTTTTGAAAATCTGAGATGACAGTGTTGTTAAGAAAAGGCTAAGCTTGAGAGCAGATGCATTATTTTCATTTTATTTGCGATTTTCAGAAATCGTTAACGTTGCGTTATGCTAATGAGCCTGAGGCTTTAGTCACGATCCCGGATCCGGGATGGGGAGTTTCAACAGGTTAATGAACATGAGAAATAATGACTGTATTAAATAAATTATTCAAATGCTGAGATGTATTGTATGCACATTTATTTTTAAATTATATTTATACTCATGCAATTGCTCAAATAATTAGATATTGTTTAAGTAATGCCTTTTCTCATAAACGTAGGCGTCAGAATTATTGCCCACCAAAGAATCTTATGAATAAAATAGTCAAAAGTGTTGTATTTTATCACGCCCTGATTTGTTTCACCTGTCCTTGTGCTTGTCTCCACCCACCTCCAGGTGTCGCCCATCTTCCCCACTTATCCCCGGAGTATTTAACCTGTGTTTTCTGTCTGTCTATGCCAGCTCGTCTTGTTTGTTCAAGTCAACCAGCATTTTCCCAGCTCCTATTTTTTCCCCAGTCTCGCTGTTCTCGTCCTCCTGGTTTTGACCCTTGCCTGTCCTGACTCTCAGCCCACCTGCCTGACCACTCTTTCTGCCCCTGAGCCTGCCTGCCGACCTGTACCTTTGCCACTACGCTGGATTATCGACCCCTGCCTGCCTTGAGCTGTCGTTTTTCTGCCCCTGTTCTTGCAATAAATATTGTTATTTCAACACAGTCTGTACTTGGGTCTTTCCTGAAACCTGATAGTACAAACTGGCCATGGCTGACCCAGCAGACATGGACCAGCTCCGTAACGCCGTCTCCTCCCAAGGAGCCATCATTAGTAGACACGAGGATTTGCGTTGCGGTTTGATGGAAGGGTTCCAGGACGTGGCCGAACATCACAACCTAGCATTGGACATATTGCGGGAGCAATTCCGTGGGTTGCCTACCAGGCAGCCTACCACGACGGTAACCTCCCAGCCCCTCAGTAACCCGGCTGGTAGCAGTGCTGTCACCCCGGTTTCCCTGGAACCCTGCTTAACTCCCCTGGGGCGCTACGATGGAGATTCCAGAACCTGCCGGGCCTTTCTGTCCCAATGCTCCCTCATTTTCGAGCTGCAGCCTTCTTCGTTGCCCTTGGACTGCTCGAAGATCGCGTACATTATTACACTGATGTTCAGGAGGGCACTTGCCCTGGCCACGGCAGTGTGGGAGCAACAATCCGCCGTCTGCCTCAGTCTGGAGGTTTCCAAGGCTCCGGTGTCCAGGAGAGAGGCTGCCCGGAAGTTACTCCAGCTTTGGCAGGACACCCTCAGTGTGGCAAACTATGCGGTGGAGTTCTGCGCGCTAGCAGCGGAAGGTACCTGGAACCCGGAAGCCCTGTTTGACACGTTCCTGGACGGATTATCAGAGGAGGTAAAGGATGAGCTGGCTGCCCGAGAACTACCGACGGATCTCAACTTGCTCATCACTTTAACCATCCGGATCGATGGTCGGCCACCGGAATGTAGGAGGGAGAAGAGGTTTGATTGTGGTCCCAATCACTCACTCGGGGATCCCACCTTGCATCTGAAGAACTCCAGAAGTCCCCGGTGTCTACGTCCCCGAGAGGATCGGAGCTTACCCGAGTTCCTCCAAGAGCCTCCGGAGACTGCCAGTTCACCTCTTCTTGAGCCGATGCAGCTCCTCATTGCTAGGTTCTCTCCAGCCGAACGCATATGCAGGCTTGAGACCCAGAGTTGTCTGTTTTGCTGTACTGCCGGTCATTATGTGTCTACCTGTCCCTTTAAGAGACCTAGCTCATTCGCTGGAGTAAGTACTGGTGGGCCTTAAAGACTGTTTTTCATCTCCCCTTGCTCGCCCCCCTCTCCGTTCAATCCTTTGGTGGGGCGACCAGGCCATGTCTCTCCAGGCACTCATCAACTCAACATTAATGTTGATGTTACCATGATTACAAATAATCCTGAAAGAATCATGTTGAGTCAGAAAGTTACAGAGGCTCAAAGATACCCTCAAGACATGCTAACCTCCCCTCTTATTGTAATGATGAGAAGGTAGCATTTTTTAAATTTATTTAGCCAGGGAAGGCATTTAAGAACAGATTCTTATTTACAATGACGGCCTAGGAACAGTGTGTTACATGCCTTGTTCAGGGGCAGAACGACAGATTTTTACCTTGTCAGCTCTGGGATTCGATCTAGCAACCTTTACGGTCCAACGATCTAACCACTAGGCTACCTGCCACCCTGAGCATGTCTTGGGGGTATGATCTTTGACCCTCAATAACTTTAATTGCTATTAAACGGTTAGTACAGTTATTTCATTTCATGACAGACCTTATCCATAATCTGCAGTTACACATTATACAATTAGCGTGCCAGTCCTAGGCGTTAAGATGCTGCTGTAGGCCTACTGTAGGACTACATAGAGATAGATGTATTCTAGTTTTTATGGAATAGATTGGGAAACAATTCAGGGGTTTTATGTATTATTTCCACAAAAAAATGTAAAGCTGAACACAGTCGATACAGAAGGCTAACTAGCAAACATTTATAGTCAAGCCAGATTAACTGAAACTGAAAAATAAACTATTTCAAACCAACAACAGCCTCCTCTCATAGAGCTCACAGAGGATCCGAAGCTTACATTTGATCACAAAAGCTTGAAAAAAACAGTCAGATAGAACTCATATTTTCTATCAAATGCTTATTTGAGAGGGTAGTCTTTGAATCAAAAAGCTACTAGTGATCCTTAGGAAGGCTGTGTGGGGCTGCCGTGCAAGGAGACAGATGACTACACACACACACAAACGCATACAGAGATACCGACACACGCTAGCACACACATACACACACACATGCACACACACACACACAAACCCATACACACATATGCACACACACACATACATTTGAAGGATCTGAATACAAAGTGGCTCTGGGAAGAATCGTTTCCTGCTTCGCTGCACTGTGGCATCATGGGACGGCTAATTCAGTGGAGTGGAAAGCAAACATAGAGGAGCACAAACGCTAGTATTCCATTTCACTCACACACACAAATACAAAAGCAAGTGCACGCACACACATATACACACAATCCACAATGCCTCAACCATAATCTACAATTAGATAATAAGCGCTTAGAAATTACTCTGATTGGGAAGTCAAGGTGTCAGGATTTGGCCAGGGTTGTTCCGGGTTTTGGTCAGTAGATGCCCCCATTGTGCTTTTTGTCCCTATGTTTTTCCCTTGATCCCCATTATTATTTGCACCTGTGTCTCGTTTTCCCTGATTGTATTTAAACCCTTTGTTTCCCTCAGTTCTGTGCTCTGTGTTTGTATGTTAGCACCCTGCCCTAGTGTTCTGTGTGCTCTTGTCGATTCCGGGTGACGTTCTTGTGGTATTCTGTTTTTTGTTTTTGTTTATTTTTGGTGAGTTTCTTTTGAGGTCTTTTGTGTTTTACCTACCACCTTTTGGATTTGCCATTTTTTTGTATTTTAGGATTTTTTCTTTATTAAATACACCGTCTTAAGTACTGCTGTGTCTGCCTCATCTTCTGGGTTCTGCTGTCTATTCGTGGCTCAGTTGGTTAAGTGACTGTTTCTCACTCCGGAGACCCAGGTTCGTAACCGGGTCCTGACAGAAACACAGAGCCAAAAATGAACCCAGAGGCAGCCAGTTCCCAGGACCTTTTTGCCACGCTGTCCCACCACCAGGAGACTGTCTAACGCCACGAAGCCGCCCTGGTTCAGCAAGAGGCCTTAATGGCTAGACATTCTCATCTTCTGTCGGAGATGCTGACTTCCATTAAGCAAATATCTGATCGACTTACCCCGGCAACAGTTCCCGTCCCAGTACCTCAAGTTCACGTACCCATGGCAGTTAACCCCCTGGTTGAACCTCATCTTCCACCTCCCCAACGGTTCTCAGGTGATCCAAGTGCTTGTAAAGGGTTTCTCACTCAATGTTCTCTCTCCTTTGAGCTGCAACCCTCGTCGTTTCCCACCGACCAGTCTAAGATCGCATATATCATCACCCTGCTGTCGGAAAAAGCCCTGGCCTGGGCTACTGCTGTGTGGGATGCCCATAGTTCCTGCTGTGCCAGCTACTCTGCCTTTGCTGAGGAATTCAAACGAGTGTTTCAAGGCCCAAGCAGTGGTTCTGACTCAGCCAAACAGCTCCTGACTCTCCATCAAGGTTGGCGCAGCGTGACGGACTATGCCATCCAGTTCCGCACGGTGGCAGCAGCGAGTGGCTGGAACAACGAGGCGCTCACGGTGTGCTTTCTGAAAGGCCTTTCCGACACTATCCAAGATGAACTGGCCACTCGGGAACCACCGGACAATCTCGAGTCCCTGATCAAGTTGGCCTCACGCATTGACCAGCGTCTGAGAGAGAGAGAACTCAACCGTAGACCTCTAGCCCCTATCAGTCCCAGCTCCGAGTCCCCACCTTTATCATCGCTGGCTCCACCGGAACCCATGCAGATTGGACGCATCTCCCAGGCTGAGAGAGACCGCCGGATGAGGGAGCGACGCTGTCTATATTGCGGCAAACCGGGCCATTTCCGTTCCACGTGTCCCGGGCTCCAGGGAAACGCTCTGTCCCGTACAGACCGGGGGAACTGTAACGGGAAACATAACCTCCTCCCATCCGTCCAACTCCCGTCTGCTCATTCCAGTCACCCTCTCCTGGGACAACCACAAGCTTCACCTTCAAGCCTTGGTAGACTCTGGAGCCGCAGGTAACTTCATGGATGGTGTCTGGGCGAAGGAGAATGGCGTTCCCTCTGAACCTCTAAGTGACCCCATGAGGGTTACTACATTGGATGGAAGCCCTTTGGGATCTGGACTTGTCACTCATGTCACTACCTCCTTGAGACTTTCAGTTTCACAACACCAGGAATTGATGAACTTTCATTTGATCTCCTGTTCCGAGGTCCCTCTCGTCCTTGGATACCCCTGGCTTCACAGCCATAACCCTCACATCGACTGGTCTGTGGGCACTATCAAGCAGTGGGGTCCTACGTGCCAAGCTACTTGTATTTTCCAGAATTCCCCGAGTTCTACTCCCGAGTCTTTAGAATCCATCGACCTGACCCGAGTTCCCGAGTGTTACCATGACCTCAAACTGGTGTTTAGCAAACAGAGGGCCACCATGCTACCACCCCATAGACCTTACGATTGCCCCATCGACCTGTTTCCGGGCACTTGCCCCCCAGGGGTCGGATCTTTTCCCTATCTCCACCCGAACGAGCTGCTATGGATACCTACATCAAGGACGCTCTGGAAGCAGGCCTCATGCGTCCATCCACCTCCCCGGCGGGAGCAGGGTTTTTCTTTGTGGCCAAGAAAGACGGTGGATTACGTCCTTGCATCGACTACCGGGGACTCAATGACATAACCGTCCGTAACCGTTACCCGCTACCCCTTATGGCCACAGCCTTCGAGCTGCTCCAGGAAGCAGTTGTTTTCACTAAGCTTGACCTGCGGAACGCATACCATCTTGTGCGGATCAGACCTGGTGATGAGTGGAAGACCGCTTTCAACACGCCTACTGGTCACTATGAATACTTGGTGATGCCCTTCGGCCTGACCAACGCCCCAGCGGTGTTCCAAGCGCTCATAAACGATGTGCTTAGGGATATGCTTAACATATTTGTGTTCGTTTACTTGGATGACATCCTCATCTTTTCGAGCTCCCTTCAAGAACACACTAAGCATGTCAGACAAGTACTCAAACGCCTCCTGGACAGCCATCTGTACGTTAAGCGAAAAATGTGAATTCCATTCATCCCGAGTACAATTCCTGGGATTTGTAGTGGAACCCGGTCGAGTCCAAATGGACCCTAGGAAGGTAGGGGCGGTAGCGCATTGGCCCACCCCCAAATCCGTTAAGGATGTTCAGCGTTTCCTGGGCTTCACAAACTTTTACCGCAAGTTCATCAAGAACTTCAGTTTGGTGGCAGCTCCTCTCTCAGCTTTAACCAAAGGTGGCAATGCAAGGTTTTTTTGGGGAAGAGAAGCTGAGACGGCCTTCCAAGGACTCAAGCAGCGCATCCTCTCTGCTCCCATCCTGATACTACCGACTACGGATGAACCATTTGTGGTGGAGGTAGACGCATCAGAGGTTGGTGTTGGAGCTGTCCTGTCTCAGAGGGGTGAAGACAAGAAGCTTCATCCGTGCGCTTTCTTCTCACACCGGCTTACCCCGACTGAGAGGAACTACGATGTGGGGGATCGTGAACTCCTAGCGGTTAAGATGGCATTGAAGGAATGGAGACACTGGCTCGAGGGGGCTTCTCACCCGTTTCAAGTGCTTACGGACCACAAAAATCTGGAGTATATCCAGCAGGCGAAGCGATTGAACTCTAGACAAGCTAGATGGTCTCTTTTCTTCAATCGATTCCAGTTTATCCTCACCTATCAGCCCGGGTCGAAGAATCTCAAACCAGATGCCCTGTCCCGAGTCTACGCTCCTGCCATTCGAGATGACACGGACATGCCTGTCCTTCCTGCTGCTAAGATTGTGGCTCCGATCTCGTGGCAAGTTGAGGATACCGTGAGACGTGCTCAAGCTAGCGAACCGGACCCTAAAGGAGGCCCTGCCAATCGGTTGTTTGTCCCCAAGGCAGTGAGGACTCAGGTCCTTCTGTGGGGGCACTCCTCTCGCCTCACCTGTCATCCGGGCGTAGGTCGCACCTTGGAGTTCATCCAGCGTAAGTTCTGGTGGCCTACCATAAGAGAAGACGTTGCCACTTTCGTCAATGCCTGCCCCGTGTGCTGCCAGGGCAAATCTTCTCACCTCCGCCCTCAAGGACTCCTTCACCCTTTACCTGTTCCCCACAGACCCTGGTCCCATATCTCATTGGACTTTATTACTGGACTTCCTCCATCCCATGGCAATACTACTATCCTAGTCATAATCGACAGGTTTTCAAAGGCGGCCAGGTTCGTCCCTCTGACTAAGTTACCTTCTGCCAAGGAAACGGCTGAGTTGGTAATTAATCATGTGTTCCGAGTCTTCGGCATTCCTCAAGATGTGGTTTCTGACAGAGGTCCCCAGTTCGCCTCAAGGTTTTGGAAGGCCTTCTGCCAACTCATGGGGGCTTCTGCCAGTCTATCTTCAGGGTACCATCCGGAGTCCAACGGCCAAACAGAGAGGATGAATCAAGAGCTGGAAACCACCCTCCGATGTATGACTCGTGACAACCCGTCCACATGGTCATCCTTTATTGTTTGGGCCGAATACGCGCACAACACCTTGCGCTCCTCCTCCACTGGTATGTCCCCGCACGAGTGTCAGTTTGGCTATGCTCCTCCATTGTTCCCGGACCAGGAGGCAGAAGTCAGAGTGCCTTCAGCCTTGAGGTTCGTCAGACGCTGTCGGCTTATGTGGAGGAAGACCCGTCTTAATCTGATGCGTTCCTCACAGAGGTATCAACAACAAGCCAACAGACGTCGCCGTCCCGGGCCTACCCTGCGCCCCGGCCAGAGAGTCTGGCTCTCCACAAGAGACTTACCTCTACGGGTGGAGTCTCGCAAGCTGTCCCAAAAATACATCGGTCCCTTCAAGGTTGCCAGGAGAGTTAACCCAGTTTCTTATCGCCTACACTTACCCAGATCCCTTAAGATTAATCCCACATTTCATGTGTCATTGTTAAAACCTGTTGTTTTTTCTCCCCTTGTCCCGGCAGACAGACCTCCCCCTCCGCCTCGTGTCATTGGAGGCCAGCCGGCTTATACCGTCCACCGGATACTGGATTCCCGCCGGGTGCAGCGGTCCTGGCAGTATCTGGTGGACTGGGAAGGCTACGGTCCTGAGGAGCGCTCCTGGGTTCCTGCCAAAGACATCCTGGACCCTGACCTCATTCGTCAGTTCAGGGTCCTCCACCCTGAGAGAGCTGGTAGGAACGTCAGGAGCCGTTCCTAGGGGGATTCTGTCAGGATTTGGCCAGGGTTGTTCCGGGTTTTGGTCAGTAGATGCCCCCATTGTGCTTTTTGTCCCTATGTTTTTCCCTTGATCCCCATTATTATTTGCACCTGTGTCTCGTTTCCCCTGATTGTATTTAAACCCTTTGTTTCCCTCAGTTCTGTGCTCTGTGTTTGTATGTTAGCACCCTGCCCTAGTGTTCTGTGTGCTCTTGTCGATTCCGGGTGACGTTCTTGTGGTATTCTGTTTTTTGTTTTTGTTTATTTTTGGTGAGTTTCTTTTGAGGTCTTTTGTGTTTTACCTACCACCTTTTGGATTTGCCATTTTTTTGTAATTTACGATTTTTTCTTTATTAAATACACCGTCTTAAGTACTGCTGTGTCTGCCTCATCTTCTGGGTTCTGCTGTCTATTCGTGGCTCAGTTGGTTAAGTGACTGTTTCTCACTCCGGAGACCCAGGTTCGCAACCGGGTCCTGACACAAGGGAACTAAGGAAGAACCTAAGGGGTTGAATCTAGAAGTAGAATCTCTGTCACTACACGATCTGTCTTAATCATCTCCATCTCCTGTACCAGCATGTCAAACCCATGCGTTATCTATCTGATCCATCATACGCGTCTGTCAGTACATGTGTAGCCTACAGAGTGTGGAGGAATTCAATTCACAACTCCATATCTAGTGTAGTGTTTTGGTTCTGAACCCTATAGAGTCCCTATATGTTAAAGAGGATTCCACTGTACAATCCTACATACAATATGGATTCACTATCTGTAAAAGACGTACAGTATGGATTCACGATCTGTAAAAGAGGATCCCACTGTACAATCCTACATACAGTATGGATTCACTATCTGTAAAATGAACCCACATTCCTCTTCCATGTCTACTGTCTGTTTCCCTGTAGCACTGCCACTACACTCAGTCTCTGAAACTTCTGTCACATGGAGTTTACTTTCACAGAGATAATTACAGTGCAGTTTTGGGTCGAATCTGGGTCTAGAATCTGTGTTGGCAGAACGAGCGGTGGAGAGTATTAAAATGCTACCAACAGCAAAGTTAGCAAATGACGACACCACCATAGCAGGGACGTTGGTGACCCCGACGTGAATTCTTGTAATCATGTTTAGTCAAATAGGGTGGAGTTGTGGTGGTGTGCGTGTTGTGTTGTGTTTTGTGAGTGTGTGAGTGTGTGTGGTGCTAGCTCAGTGTGTGTGTGTGGCTGTAGATCAACGTAGCTTTGAACAGCTTCTAGTCTGAAGTCATTCACTCCCTTCTATCTCTCATTTCAGTGTGTTTCCTGTTGTTTTAATCATCAACAGACTGTTTTATCAAACTGACTGTCTTTATACCAGATTGTTGAGGGTGGATAGGGAGTTGCAGGCAGTGAAGCTATCTGGATTTACTACATTTGAATTGTTCATATGCTGTAACATTTTCAAGGTCGTTGGGTAATTTGTTCATTGCATGTATAGGTGTAGAATAATACTGTGCCGTCTGTATTTGACACAAGGGACCAATATGATACTCCTGAATACATAACTAATGCCTTTTAGTGCGATCTGCTGAATTAAGTCAATGATGTCTTCTTGGGAGTAAACATTACGATTAACATTTGTCATGCACAGTCTTCTAACTCTTTCACAAATGCTTTCCAGTATAACTCAGTAGTCTGCCATATGACAGCAATCCAGGAAGGTTAAGCAGCAGCATATGGTGCCTGAAGGAGAGAATCTGTGTGAATTGTCTGTATTCTCCAAGTCCCCAGATGGATCCAAGTCTCCCCAAGGTCAAGGAACTCAGGCAATAAACTTGTCTGTGGATTATTGAATTTCATCTAATGCCCCCTTTCCTTCCTCTCTCCTCCAAGTGTCCTTCCATCAAATCAAGCAACTCTTGTCTGAGGGATTCCATCTTTTTCCTGTTTTTCTCTCTCCTTTTATCCTTTTCTTCACTTCTTCTATAATTTTCTCTAATTTTCTTTGCTTCTATTTGTTTCTTTCTCTCCTTCCTCTCCTCCTATTCATTTTCCTCTCTTTTTCATTCTCTCCTCCAAGTGTCCATCAATTTCTGCTTTAGACATCAAGAGTGTCTGTCTTGTTCATTGGAATGACCTTGAGTACGATGTCTATTTCACATTAACGATAAACTGCTCTCGATATCCTCCTCATTTCTCCTTCCCTAGAAAGCCATAGGCTACAGTCGAGGGAACGTGTCTTTCCACCCTCATTGTTAAAAATAAATTGACAGGTTTTTTTTATTTCAGACTGGTGGTCATTTTCTCTCAGGGGATAATGGGTAATTTAGATATTTCAAAACAATGACGTATATAACCACAAATGAAGTATAACAGAAGCGCCTAACAGCAAATGTATTCAGCACCTTGCCTGAGGCTTGCCTGCTTTGTGTTTGACTGTCAAGCTTGTCCTACCGTTTGGCTCACTTTACCTCACAATCAACCGCAAAGTTGTCGGATATAATCAATAGCCTTGAAGCAATTGGAATATAGATAATTCAGCTTATGAATTTGGCCCATATTGTAAAATGTGAGCGAAAATGGTGCCAGAGAGAAAGAACGTGAGAGAGAGCGAGAGAGAAACCTGTAAGACAAAATTGTGCCTCCAGATCTTGTTTCGGTTCCAGTCTAACCACATCCATACATGCGAAACAAATATTGCATGCATCATAAAGTCAGTGTTGAGAGCCTCCTCCAGTTCAAAAAGTAATACATCTAGTCATTTATCTTCAGGCCTTTTGCAGCTTTGTCATCATAAATCCAGTATGGGGATGAGGGATGAATGGTGAGTAATTATAATACCAAATTAGGGAGCCAAAATGGAGGAGGCTTTGCAGTCATCCCCCACTACATGATACAAGCCAATGCATGGGCCATGGGTCCTAAAACTTAAGTTCCAATGAACGTTCTAGTTTACAATACACTTATAGAGAAAGAGAGAGAGAGAGAGAGAGAGAGAGGGGGGGGACAGAGAATGGTAGAAAGAGAAAGTCAGGTCACAGTAGAAACGCTCCTCAATGGCTGCGTTTAGACAGGCAGCCCAATTCTGATATTGTTTTCCATTGATTGGTCATTCGGCCAAACATATCAGATCTTTTCACATCAGATCTTTTTCAGAGCTGATCTCTGACCAATTTGTGATAAATGATCAGAATTGGGCTGCCTGTCTAAACGCAACCAATGGGGGGATCAAATCAAATCAAATGTTATTTATCACATGCTTCGTAAACAACAGGTGTAGACTAACAGTGAATTGCTTACTTACGGGACATTACACAACAATGCAGAGAATTTCTTGTTGTTGAAATACTTTAAAAATATTGAAAAAAATAACACAATGACGATAACTTGGCGACATACACAGGGTACGAGTACCGAGTCGAGGTAATTGAGGTACAGTAGATATGTACATATAGGTAGGGAATAAGTGACTAGGCAACAGGATAGATAATAAACAGTAACAGGACTTGGTGTACAGTCTGTCTCCGCCCCGGGAGGCTGTAGTGGCGTAGGATACTGTCTCTCATTCCGTTCTCCCTCTCTTTTTCGAAGTGGGGAAAGAAAAGGGGGCTAAACAAAGGATATTAAACTGGCTTTGTAATTAACGAGGGCTTTCAGGTTTTCGCTGATATATTTTACAAGTCTTCAAATTCTATAAAACTCCTGCTTTTGCATAAAGGTACCTTGCAGTTAATTAGTGCAGGTTAATTATTTTGGAGTTAAACTTCACCATTTTAAGATCAATGTCAGTGATTGATGTATTGGTGTTACAAGTGACTTAAGTGCCACCACGGTTTATAATATTGCATTAATACCTGTTTGATCTACACACTAGTGTGCTGTAGTCAGGTGCGGACTGTGACAATAATTCTGCCCTGGCATTTTATCCACACAAGCCTTCATGACTGTTTGTGCTGCCAACTCACATTGAGTGAGGTGACATTGTAGAATGTGCTCTTTCTACCACAAGTTCATATTCACCCTTTCCGTTTTACGATCCATGATCTTGTCTGTGTAATTTATGACGGAGTTGGAGAAGGTCTCATTGCTGATGCCATGTCACATTTTGTTTTGGCATCATTTATTTTCAACCAGCTCACCCAACTAGAAAATGATCCAGCCCATCTGGCATTTGCCAGAATTGCCAGATGGCCAATCCACGACTGGCTGTGGTGCGTCTAATGTGGTGTCTTGATAATATTGATGAGGTATTCAGTTATAGAGTACTACATGATATCCACATATTTCATGCTTGTCTTCTCTGCCTACAACTGACTCTAACAAGACCCTTGAAAATAAGAATCTATTCTGAGTGTAGGCCTAGATTCTCATGTTTCGGGTCATAGCTGACGGTATGATTCTACAGTTTCATGGTATCAATCCAACGTGGGGAAAAATTGCCATTACGGTGATATAGACTGGATCCAGTGATGTTCCCTCTTTGATGCCACAGCGGTACATGACTGTTGTTACTCAGAACTTCTTCAACTGTATTAATGAAGGAGGGAGAGAGAGGGAGGGAGTAGGAGAGTCCTGTGGGAAGTAGCGAGGGAGGTTGTAGCTGGTAGTTCCTCTACCCCCCTCGACTAGCTAGCTAAAGGTCTTCCAGTGGTCAAAGAGAACTCTGACGCACAATCAAACTCCTCTCATCTCCTTTCATGTACCTACTGCCGCTGCCTACAGTACAGTTACAGCGTTGGCAATCTGGCTTTTCACTTCTGTTGTAAATTGTACTGGTCCACATATAACAACTTGGATAAAGGATGATATTACAGTAGCTCTTACATTCTGTAAGGGTTTCAATCTGTCTCACTGTTATATAATCGTAGTAATGGGGACCCACAGTATGTGCAGGGTTTTGGTCCAGCCTAGCACAGACACACCTGATTGCACTAATGATCTAACCATCAAACCATCAAACCCTTGATCTAACCATCAAAGTTGAATCAGGTGAAAAAGCAGGGCTGGAATAATAGTCTGTGTGTCACCATGGCCAGAATGGGACAACATTGATCTAGATAGTACACCATGATAATATAATCATACATGGAAAGACATTCTGTGATTTGTTCAAAACACCTGGCAGACACTATTGTAGTTGAAACCACACAGACGTTGCATATTTGTGTATTTTGAAACACTGTTAGATTCAGAATATAGCATTCCCTCTCTCCCCGGTGCCCTGTTTTCGCCTCCTACGCTGTAGAGCCATGGTTCTCAGTCAGCACAGTGCTGACCTAGGTCACATGGTCCGCAACACAAGGCCAATGGCTAGTAGGGGGAGAACAGGGTGCTTGTTTTTACAAGGGAGTTATGGAATAATGCCAGAAGTAAGGAGTGTGTTGAGTGGAATGAAAATGCATGGATTGTGTATATTCTGGATAAGGAGGCCTGGAAGTCATTTTAGATGATTTTCACTATCTTCATTCTTGATTTTATAATATGCAGTATGTTTCATTTATCTTAATGTCATGCTACAGTTTCAGAATGAATTGATCAAGATTCCCTCAGTGAAATACTGTATCAGTTGGATTTCATATCGTCCTTTGCTTTCCCATGGCTATTTTTGTATAAATCTAACACTGTTAGAAAATAGTTTTGTCCCACTTGTCAGTCTGCTCCTCATAATTCACAACATATCCTCCCTCAATTACTCCCATGTGTCATTTTGTCACCGACGGTCACCTTTCTGAAATGACTGCACTCATTTCACACTAATAACTGAGCACTCATTTCACATGGGCTTCAAAAGGCTTCAAAAAGCCCCAATCTACCAGAGAAGTCACGTACACACTGGCTGAATCCCAGATGGCATCGTATTCCCTATATAGTACACTATATTTTTCACCAGGGCCCATAGGGTTCTGGTCACAAATAGCTCACTATGGAACAGGGTGCCATTGCGGATGCAGTCACAGTGTGAAAAGTTCACCTCTTTCTGAATCAGTGGGCTGATTCATGTGTTTTAGTTGGCAATTTGAATTGGTTGATGCTGTTATGTGAAAATAATAAATTAAAAGCCTATGGTCTTCTAACTGGCAGTAGGGCAAGGATTATGCTTGGTGTTTGATGTAAATGCATATAGGTGTTGGGCAAGTGCATACGAATGGACTTGCCCACAGCTACAATAATGATATGTTAATAATTATTGCAACAACCATCTGGTCATTTTTTGTTATTAAACACACACGCACACAAACACACACACACACGCACACGCACACGCACACACACACACACACACACACACACACACACACACACGCACACTCAAAATGCTTTTTAAAGTTAAACCGTTGTTCCTTTGAAACAATAGCCAACAATAACCAACTTCTTAATACATAGAATAATGCTTTTGCCTGTAGCTTTTTCGTTTCTTATCCCTGTCATTTAATTAAACCATAAACAACTTTCCTCAAGCATTCATTCCCCATGTTTACAGACACAAACCCCAGCAATAGAACCTGCATGCAGGCGTTTCTGAAAGAAAAGGCTGGTTTAGACGCTTTTCATTTTTCTCCCTTTGTTATCAAGACCAAATAAAATGAATGCTCCCTGGAGAACTCGCTAGCAACAACAGGAGGTTGTCGGCCCTTGGTGGCAAAATCTTAATGACTTGGAAATAAATATATAATATAAATGTATATACAGTGGTGCAAAAAAGTATTTAGTCAGCCACCAATTGTGCAAGTTCTCCCACTTAAAAAGATGAGAGAGACTTGTAATTTTCATCATAGGTACACTTCAACAATGACAAACAAAAGGAGAAAAAAAATCCAGAAAATCACATTGTAGGATTTTTAATGAATTTATTTGCAAATTATGGTGGAAAATAAGTATTTGGTTACCTACAAACAAGCAAGATTTCTGGCTCTCATAGACCTGTAACTTCTTATTTAAGAGGCTCCTCTGTCCTCCACTCATTACCTGTATTAATGGCACCTGTTTGAACGTGTTATCAGTATAAAATACACCTGTCCACAACCTCAAACAGTCACACTCCAAACTCCACTATGGTCAAGACCAAAGAGCTTTCAAAGGACACCAGAAACACAATTGTAGACCTGCACCAGGCTGGGAAGACTGAATCTGCAATAGGTACGCAGCTTGGTTTGAAGAAATCAACTGTGGGAGCAATTATTAGGAAATGGAAGACATATAAGACCACTGATAATCTCCCTCGATCTGGGGCTCCACGCAAGATGTCACCCCGTGGAGTCAAAATGATCACAAGAACGGTAAGCAAAAATCCAAGATCCACACGGGGGGACTTAGTTATTGACCTGCAGAGTGCTGGGACCAAAGCCTACCATCAGTAACACACTACGCCGCCAGGGACTCAAATCCTGCAGTGCCAGACGTGTCCCCCTGCATAAGACAATACATGTCCAGGCCCATCTGAAGTTTGCTAGAGAGCATATAGATGATCCAGAAGAAGATTGGGAAAATATAACTTTTTGGTAAAAACTCAACTCGTCGTGTTTGGAGAACAAAGAATGCTGAGTTGCATCCAAAGAACACCATACCTACTGTCAAGCATGGGGGTAGAAACATCATGCTTTGGGTCTGTTTTTCTGCAAAGGGACAAGGACGACTGATCCGTGTAAAGGAAAGAATGAATGAGGCCATATATCATGAGATTTTGAGTGAAAACCTCATTCCATCAGCAAGGGCATTGAAGATGAAACGTGGCTGGGTCTTTCAGCATGACAATGATCCCAAACACACCACCCGGGCAACGAAGGAGTGGCTTCGTAAGAAGCATTTCAAGGTCCTGGAGTGGCCTAGCCAGTCTCCAGTTCTCAACCCCATAGAAAATCTTTGGAGGGAGTTGAAAGTCCGTGTTGCACAGCAACAGCCCCAAAACATCACTGCTCTAGAGGAGATCTGCATGAAGGAATGGGCCAAAATACCAGCAACAGTGTGTGAAAACCTTGTGAAGACTTACAGAAAATGTTTGACCTCTGTCATTGCCAACAAAGGGTATATAACAAAGTATTGAGATAAACTTTTGTTATTGACCAAATACTTATTTTCCACCATAATTTGCACATTTGTTTACTTTGCTCTTATGCAGTGTAAGTGTCTGGGGTATTGATTTTAGATACTGTCTGGGATATTGATGGTGGATACTGTATGGCATTGATGGTGGATACTGTATGGGGTATTGATGTTGGATATTGATGGTGCATAATGTATGGGGTATTGATAGAGAGATGGAAAACGTAGTGACAACATGGGGAAATGTACATAGATAGGTCAAACATCTGAAAAAAAACCGTATTGTCACATTTCATAAGCCAACCATATTCTGTGTTAGACATTGTTGTCATCAATCTAACATTGTTGTCATCCGTATGACATTGTTGCCATCATAAAGTGCTCTAAGTTCAGTTGGTGCCCACTATCTACAGCTAAAGTAGAACATTACATCAGACATAGTGTAATCTAGGTCGCACATTCAAAAAGAACCTCAGCACAATGCTGATCTAGGATCAGCTCTCCCCTCCTTTAAAATACTAATTAGTATTCTTGGTGTGGGTGTAAGACAAGGCTGGCAGTGCTTTGCTCTCAGTCTGGCATAGTGGGCCTCCATTCTGGGGCAGATCCACTCAGTTTCCCTAGGTGGTGCAGCAATTAATCATACAAAGTTAAACTGGCAGGCGTGCTCTTTATTTACAATTCTTGTAGACAAACTGTTACTTTGAAGCGAAGATGTGAGGGAAAACTTAATGTGAGAATAAGGTAGATAGACATGTAGATTGACATTATGGAGGCAATGAATATCATGACACTAGGCAAGACCCAAATGCAGACATGGGAGGCAGATGTTTGGAGTTTAAGATGTTTAATAAATCCAAAGGGAATTGTCAAGAGAATGGTCGTGGACAGGGAAAAGGTCATAACCAGATTAGAGTCCAGGAGGTACAGAGTGGCAGGCAGGCTCGAGGTCAAGGCAGGCAGTATGGTCAGGCAGGCGGGTACAGAGTCCAGAACAGGCATGGGTCAAAACCGGGAGAACTAGAAAAAGGAGTACTGGCAAAGCAGGGAAACGGAAAAAACGCTGGTAGGTTTGGACATACAAGACAAACTGGCACAGAGAGACAGGAAACATAGGGATAAATATAGTACACTTCAAGTGACCCTTGTTCAAGATGACCCTCGTTCAAGATGGCCGTACTTCTTCATTACACAAAGGAATAACGTCAAACAATTTCTAAAGACTTTTGACATCCAGTGGAAGCGATGGGAACTGCAAGAAGGTCTGTTAGAAATCTGGATTC
Organism: Oncorhynchus masou masou; assembly: GCF_036934945.1. Classification (NCBI taxonomy): domain Eukaryota; kingdom Metazoa; phylum Chordata; class Actinopteri; order Salmoniformes; family Salmonidae; genus Oncorhynchus; species Oncorhynchus masou. The sequence goes on from NC_088216.1 coordinate 22,807,480, forward strand.
CCAATGAAACATTGAAAATAGAGTGACCCGCCCGCCCCAAAAAAATGAATGGTTTGTCCTCAGAGTTTCGCATGCTAAATAAGTTCTGTTATACTCACCGACATGAGTCAAACAGTTTTAGAAACAGTGTTCAGTGTTTTCTATCCAAATCTACTAAGATATACACATCTACAAATCTACTAATATTGCATATCTTATCTTCTGGTGATGAGTAGCAGGCAGTTGAACTTGGACATGCATTTCATTCGGATGTGAAAATACTGCCCCCCTGTCACCAAGAAGTTAAGAAGTGTATGCTAGCATACAAAAGCTGTCCTCGATCTTCAGCTGGAAAGATGTTCAGTTCCATTTCCGATAATGGAAAATAATGTTCAATACTGTTTGTGTGTGTAGTTTCTGAAAGTACTTCTCTGACGCAATTAGCATTGTTTTACAGAGCTAAATGAAGAATGTAGCTAGCTACATAACCACAATTGAATTTAACACAATAAAGGTTAGGACATTAGTAAGTTACCTCGCATGTTTGTGGTTATAAGGAATACACACAAATATATTATGCTCCGTACATAGTGAGTTAGAGTAGAAATTACAACATGACATACAGGAACTATGATAACGTAATAAGTCACTTACTTTGATAGAAAGGCACATATTTCCAAAGTTATTATCATGTAGTAAGGAAAACAATGAATAGGGTGCGAGCACCAGACGGAAAATGTGAGCACGTGTGCAGTTCCTGTTCTGACTGGAGATGCGCAAATGTCTGCAGTCTTGATCTCTTGAAACAATTGGGAAGTGCTTGGGGAAGTTTGTCCTGGTCAGTAATGCATAAAAAATGTATTGCATAAAAAATGTATTATTGTAAAAATTAAATGGCCTAATTTTATGTGAATTAAGCGGAACACACCTCAATTCAACCTGTTGTTCGAAATTCATATGAAATTGACAAAATTAACAGCCTATAAATAAAAACAGACAGAGGTGCCTTGGTTTGAGGGCAGCGCGGATTAACTGTCCTGTTGCGTAACAATCACATTATGGAACAGTGAGCACATTCTAACATCACGTGCTTAAAACACTCACGCCGGTGCGACCGTTAGAGGCATTTGGAACGCACTTGTGAAAAGTATATTTATAACCAAATACTTATTGACTTTTGCTCAAGTAGTGCATATTGGGTGACTTTAACTTTTTACTTGAGTCATTTTATATTAAGGTATATTTACTTTTACTCAAGTCTGACAATTTAATAATTTTTCCACCACTGCTCCTACTCTGATGCTTCGTTTATACTGTTCAATGAAACTAGTCCAACAAGTAAACACTGTTTTCCAGGATCCGTCTGTTCCTTTAAAATATCAATTTGTATTCTTGGTGTGGCTGGCAGTGCTTTGCTCTCAGTCTGGCATAGTGGGCCTCCATTCTTGGGCAGATACACTCAGTTTCACTAGGTGGTGCAGCAATTAACTATACAGAGTGAAACTGGCAGCCTTGCTCTTTATTTTCAATCTTCTCTGTAGACAAACGGCTATTTTGGAGGGAAGATAAAACTTCATGTGAATGAGGTAGATTGACATGTAGATTGACATTAGGAAGGCAATTAAAACCTACTGCACAAAACAACAAAATAACGTATTTGAAAAAACCTCTGTGAATTTCCATGCATACATTCCATCCATATGTATTATGGATAGTTTGCAGAAACACCACTTTCTTTCAGACTTGGGAAATAATGTATATCGCTGCATGTTGGCTTCCGATGGGCTGCATATAGGCTGCATTCAAGTTGACAAATGAGACCTATAATATATCAAGACAAAGTTAGACTGCTGCCTTGACTGGTGGTGACCTCCAGTAGTGTTAGTGTATTCTTGATGGGTCTCCTCAAGATCTCCTGTGGACTGCCACATTGTTAGTCTTTGACTCAACTCTCCTTAGGGCCCCACTGCGATTTGCAATTATTGACTAAAGTATCTCCCCACTTGAGAAATATGTCTATCTGAAAGGTCTGGCCAGCTGTGATAATGAAATCCAAATTATTCCTGTGCTCACAGACACAGAATACTGTTCATGTATTATAGGTTCTAAGGACATTTGTTGGAATCGGAAACTGATCTTGGCACGTTATCTGCTTCTCAGTGGCAATCTTGTTTTATTTTATGTGTTCTTGTTGACCCCGGGTGTCCTTTGTACCCTATTCCCTATATAATGCAATACTTTTGACTAGGGCCCAAATGGATCTGGTCAAATGTAGTGCACTTCATAGTGAGTCATTTTGGACAAAGTCCTTTGACTGAGAACCCATTTGTATTTACTGCAACAACCCGGGGAATAGTTTCAGGGGAGAGGATGAGGACGAATGAGCCAATTGGAAGCTGGGGATGATTAGGTGGTGGCCATGATGGTATGAGGGTCAAATTGGGAATAAAGCCAGGATAAACACACCTCTCTTTCAATACGTGCCATGTTATCTTTAGTTACCACAGAGAGTCAGGGCACCCGTTTATTGTCCCATCTGAAAGACGGCACATTGGACAGGGCAATGTCACCAATCACTATCCTGTGGCATTGGGATCTCCTTAGACCAGTGGAAAGAGTGCCTTCTACTGGCCTCTCAACACCATTTCCAGCAGAATATGGTCTCTCATCCAGGGACTGACGAGGACTAACTATGCTTAGCTTCAGACTCAAGCCAGCAGTTTGAGTCTGTAGGCCTGAGGAGAAGCCTGATTTAGAGTTGTGTGAGGTGAATGGTAAAATCTAAATGGTAAATCTAAATATTTTAAAACCTAGTGACAGAGACAGGCACTTCCTCATTAGATAACCACTGATGGGGGACTCATTAAATAAAAGAGATAGAAACCTCATTTTCCTACCTCTTCCTAAAATAGTCTAAACACAGTTTAGCCCGAATACTGTTCAGTCACCAGGACCGATTCAGTTTGTACACATAGTCAAGCCCTCTGTCTTATATGATTTAGGCCTAATGGAGTGGGTATGAAGTTTATATTAAATAAAACAATAGAAGTGATGGTCAATTTGACAACATCATGTTGTTGAAGGATGATGATCTTGAAAAGTATGCTTTCTATAAGTTCCTTGCACTTGTATGTTGCAGTTCAGAAATGCTGGACAAAATACTGAACTTCCAGTAGCACCTCTTATTCATTAGCTACAATCATACTGAACTAGTAGAACCCGGCCATGATCCCAGTCTCCAAGTGTGTCTTATACCCTGACTACACCGCTAACGTCACGTCACAAAATACATTTAGAAATCTATATTATGAAATTATTGTCTGCGTTGCCAAGGGCTAAAATAGAAGTAAGTCAGTTCTATTTGTGACGCAAATTGCTCTGCAATTCCTGCCTCTTCCATCTCCTCATTGGTTTATAGAAGCAGGTACCCACGTGCCATCTCCACATGGGTTATACCCACGTGGGTGACTGAAAGACGAACGAGGTCAATGGCAGTAATGCACCTAATTTATGAAAGTTGCCTATCGCAATATTAAGTCCAGAGATGAAAAATACTGGAAGGAGGAGAGATGACCAGAAACAATTCAGTTGACCGTTTTATGTGTGGATTAATTGTCGGAGTAGAGGACCTTGTGCATTTCAGGTAAAATAACAACTCAATGTTTATATCCCAGGACAAATTTGCTAGCAACAGCAAGCTAGCTTAATAGGACATATTAGCTAGCAAGTGCAAGCTAGCTAGCTAAATTGCCATAAATATTTAATGTTTTTCGACCTGTCCCCAAATTAATGTAATTGGTTCAGAGTTTGTTTTCATATTTTAACCTGCGTGCCGTGATCGCGTTTTGTGTGGAGGGACAAAATACAATTATGTACGATGGCACGCGCAGCCAGTTTGGGATCCATGTCAGGGAGTGTGGGATATGCAAAAAATGCATCTAAAATTCACACGTGTATTAACCTGTTGCGTCGCGCAATCCCGGATCCGGGATTCTATTTATAGCCTCAAGCTCATTAGCTCATTAACTATTCATGATAATCGCAAATGAAATTAAATAAATATATTTGCTCTCAAGCTTAGACTTTTGTTAACAACACTGTCATCTCAGATTTTCAAAATATGCTTTTGAACCATCGCTATTCACTAATTTGTGTAAGAGTATGCTAAGCTAGCTTAGCATTTTGAGTAGCATTTAGCACGCAACATTTTCACAAAAACCAGATAACCAAATACATAAAATCATTTACCTTTGAAGAGCTTTGGATGTTTTCAATGAGGAGACTCTCAGTTACATAGCAAATGTTCAGTTTTTCAAAAAAATATTATTTGTGTAGGACAAATCGCTCCGTTTTGTTCATGTTGGCTATGAAAAAAACCTGTATACAGTTATAGCCTCAAGCTCATTAGCATAATGTAACGTTAACGATTTCTGAAAATCGCAAATAAAATGAAAATAATGTGCCTGCTCTAAAGCTTAGCCTTTTCTTAACAACACTGTCATCTCAGATTTTCAAAATATGCTTTTCAACCATAGCTACACAAGCATTTGTGTAAGAGTATTGATAGCTAGCATAGCATTAAGCCTAGCATGCAGCAGGCAACATTTTCACAAAAACAAGAAAAGCATTCAAATAAAATAATTTACCTTTGAAGAACTTTGGATGTTTTCAATGAGGAGACTCTTAGTTAGATAGCAAATGTTCAGTTTTTCCCCAAATATTATTTGTGTAGGAGAAATCGCTCCGTTTTGTTCATCACGTTTTGCTAAGAAAAAACCCCGAAAATTCAGTCATTACAACGCCAAACTTTTTTCCAAATTAACTCCATAATATCGACAGAAACATGGCAAACGTTGTTTAGAATCAATCCTCAAGGTGTTTTTCACATATCTATTCGATGATAAATCATTCGTGGCAGTTGCTTTTCTCCTCTGAACCAAATGGAAAAATGCACGCAGCTGGAGATTGCGCAATAATTTCGAAGGAGGACACCAAGCGGACACCTGGTAAATGTAGTCTCTTATGGTCAATCTTCCAATGATATGCCTACAAATACGTCACAATGCTGCAGACACCTTGGGGAAACGACAGAAAGTGTAGGCTCATTCCTGGCGCATTCACAGCCATATAAGGAGACATTGGAACACAGCGCATTCAAAATCTGGGGCAATTTCCTGTATGAAATTTCATCTTGGTTTCGCCTGTAGCATTAGTTCTGTGGCACTCACAGACAATATCTTTGCAGTTTTGGAAACGTCAGAGTGTTTTCTTTCCAAATCTGTCAATTATATGCATAGTCAAGCATCTTTTCGTGACAAAATATCTTGTTTAACCTCTTACACTTATGGTGGCGCTATTTCATTTTTGGAAGAAAAACGTTCCCGTTTTAAACAAGATATTTTGTCACAAAAAGATGCTCGACTATGCATATAATTGCTACTGTTCGAAAGAAAACACTCTGACGTGTCCAGAAATACAAATATCTTCTCTGTGCGTGCCCTTTAACGTGAGCTTCAGGCAAAACCAAGATGACTTGGCATCCAGGAAATGACAAGGATTTTGAGGCTCTGTCTTTCATGATCTCCTTATATGGCTGTGAACGCAAGAGGAATGAGTCTGCCCTTTCTGTCGTTTCCCCAAGGTGTCTGCAGCATTGTGACGTATTTGTAGGCAGATCGTTGGAAGATTGACCATAAGAGACCACATTTACCACGTGTCCGCCCGGTGTCCTGCGACCAAAATTGGTGCGCAAAAGTCACCTGCCAGTATTTTTCCATGGGGCACAGAGAGAGAAGCAAGCTTCCATGAACTGCATGTCAATGAAGAGATATGTGAAAAAACACCTTGAGGATTGATTCCAAACAACGTTTGCCATGTTTCGGTCGATATTATGTAGTTAATCCGGAAAAAGTTTCACGTTGTAGGTGACTGCATTTTCGGTTCGTTTCGGTAGCCAGGCGCAATGTAGAAAACGGAACGATTTCTCCTACACACAGACGCTTTCAGGAAACACTGCGCATTTGGTATGTGGCTGGGAGTCTCCTCATTGAAAACATCAGAAGCTCTTCAAAGGTAAATGATTTTATTTATTTGGTTATCTGGCTTTTGTGAAAATGTTGTGTGCTACATGCTACACAAAATGCTATGCTAGCTTTGCATACTCTTACACAAATTAGTCAATTTCTATGGTTCAAAAGCATATTTTGAAAATCTGAGATGACAGTGTTGTTAAGAAAAGGCTAAGCTTGAGAGCAAACGCATTATTTTAATTTTATTTGCGATTTTCAGAAATCGTTAACGTTGCGTTATGCTAATGAGCCTGAGGCTTAGTCACAATCCCGGATCCGGGATGGGGAGTTTCAAGAGGTTAAAACGGGTACGTTTTTTTTCCAAAAATTAAAAGAGCGACCCCTATATCGAAGAAGTTAAGAGCGTATTCTATTCCTCTCACTGGAGAAAAAAAATCCTATGGGCCTTGTTCATATATCAAAGGAGATACCAGAACACAATCTCAAGAGCGTTTTCTCCCGTCAAGGATAGGATGCTCAGAAGACAAATACAGAGTTATGGCATTTTCTAGTTTGATATCATCCCTAGTAAAATTACAAATAAAATAAAAGGTTAAGCTATTCTTTCGCCTTGCTAGGGGTCTGTGTCAGCATATTGTGTGAGAGCCTCCGCCTTAGAAAATAGTATTCAAGCAATACTCAATAATTGGTTTCGGAGATAAGGTCTCCTTCGTTCACAATGGGGATAACTCAATAACTGATCTTGTTGGAGAGCTTTTAGGGGATAGAGAGGATCGACAGAATCTCAGAGTCTGGTCTCCTGTTTTTATCTGACGGACACCACCTTCTCTCTGATGGTTCGCCTTAAACCCCATAATCGGCATGGGAAAGATTACATTTGGCATTCTGCTACGAATCAGATAAAAATATTGGACAGCAACATACTATAAAGACAAGGACAAAACTGCACTGTCTGACTGTCTGCTTGCTCGGATGTTAACAGTTTCTTCACACGTCTTTCTGAACTACAGTAATTTGAGCTAGCCAAGAGGCCGTATAGACTACCATTGCTGTGGGGTTTGCAATTCAGTCCTTCAGTTCAACCATTGTGTATTTTTAGCATTGCGTAAAATATGGTACATCTCAGTGGTCGCCCATGGCCCTGGCAGGTCCCTTCTTGTGAAAGTTATTATGGAAGTTGAAATTCTGATTTAATCAAGCAGATTAAATGTTTTCAGGTTTTTTGGCCGGGGCTTAATAAAAATTGATGTGGTGGATGTTGAACCATGGCCTCCCCTGAGAGAGCACAGAGGTCTGAGGATGCCTTAAATACCTGCACTGTATTGATGACAGGATGTAACGGCTCTCTGTCTCCAGGTCTGGCAGGGGAACCTTTAGGAATATACCAATTACACCAGACTCAATGCTGACGTATAGTATCAAGTGTAAAACACGTATAGGTGATTATGTTGGTTCAGAAGCACCACTGGACATCATAATAATTGTAATTACATTTTTAAATTATCATAAAGTACCCATGGTTACCACCTAGTTTCCTAATACTAGGTAAATACCACTGGAAATAGTACCGTACAATGAAGTGATACCAATCATTTATCAGAAGTCTGTTTTCGAGGTCTGTTTATTGAAGCAGTTTTTGATCATCTTAGGAAGTCTAACGATTCTTAAATCAAATCAAATGTTATTGGTCACATACACATATTTAGCAGATGTTATTGCGGAGGTAGCGAAATGCTTAGTGTAGACTATAGAGAAGCCCAACCTTGCTCCACCCCTTTTCAAGCAAGGGAGGGATGAAAGGAGAGATATAGTTTGTCTCTGGTGAATTTCCTCAAATATTAGTGTTTATGCTGAATCATCTTAGAAGTCATTTCATGTAGCTAAGTACTTCTGTCACTAATTAATACGTTATTACCATGTAACTACTTACCAATGTTCAGAAACCTGATCAGTTGTTATGCTCACTTAATCTGTTTTTCAGGATTCATGTAGCTGTATATTTCCCTGGACAATCTGTGCCAAAGTGACAGTAGCTATGAATGGCTGGACCTCTGGCATTGGAGCCCAGTTGGTACCCAGTTGACTTCTTTTGACAGTAGGTAGCCCCCTTCTCCCTAAAAAGCAGAGCAGAAATAATGTTACCATGTGTCAATGTGCAGTGACAAAAACGTCTAGTGGCCAAGTGTTTAACATGTGCAGAGCGATGCAGGGAACTTTCTGCCCATGTCTCATTACAGTGCATTGTGGGATTTTATTTCTTCCTGAAGGAAAACAGATGTTATCATTGACACACCCATTAAAGCTCAACTAAATGGTGTGTTTAATTCATTTTGCATGGTTGGAAAACATTAGCAGTTAGCATGACATTGCAGCGAACACCGTAACATGCCTTGTCTTCATGACGTACTCTTCTGAGATTCCGCAGTGCATCAACATGGTGGCTATTATTCTAAACTAAAAGTTCAGCTCTGAACCTCCTAATGAAGAACTGTGCTGTTTTCAGCTGATTCATTTTTTTGAATTAGCATAACTTGTCAATTTGCACAGATGGTGGAGTACATGACGGTAAAATGGTGCAAACAGTCTGAGACCTTACGGTTTCTCGTGCCTTGATCCACTCTTGGTCACACATAATGTTTTATGTTGAAATATAATGACTTTGATTCAGAGACCAAGCATTCAAGAGAGAAAGTGATTGCATGGCAAGTGACACCCGGATAAAATGTACAGTTAACCCTTGGTTCTAAAAATATCTTGCAAATTATCTATCACATCTAAGAATGGAATCATATGGTATTAGACTGTATATTCCTTAACTTGTTATGGCTGCAATCCCGTTAACGGGATAATAACATTCAATGAATATTACTACAAATATTTATATTCATGAAATCACAAGTGCAATATAGGAAAACACAGTTTAGCCTTTTGTTAATCCACCTGTCATGTCAGATTTTGAAAATATGCTTCACAGCGAAAGCAATCCAAGCGTTTGTGTAAGTTTATCGATCGTTCGACAAACATTATGTACACTTAGCATCAAGTAGCTTGGTCACGAAAATCAAATTAATCGTTTACCTTTGATGATCTTCGGATGTTTTCACTCACGAGACTTTCAGTTACACAATAAATGTTCCTTTTGTTACATAAAGATTATTATTATATCCAAAATACCTCAGTTTGTTTGGCGCGTTATGTTCAGAAATCCACAGGAAAGAGCGGTCACAAAAACGCAGACAAATTCCAAATAATTTCCGGAATATCCACAGAAACATGTCAAACGTTTTTTTATAATCTATAATATATCAACCGCAAATGTCTTTCTCAGTAGGAGAGGGAAAAGCAATGGCTGCCAAACTCTTTTGCGCGAGCAAAACTCATGCGACCACTTGACACGATGTTATCTTTCTGGCTCATTTTTTCAAAATAAAAGCATGAAACTATGTCTGAAGACTGTTGCCACCTTGAGGAAGCGATAGGAAAATGAATCTGGTAGATATCCCTTTAAATGGAGCAAAGGGAGGCTATGGAACATGGAGTTTTCAAAATAGAGGCCACTTCCTGGTTTGATTTTCCTCAGGGTTTCACCTGCAATATCAGTTCTGTTATACTCTCAGACAATATTTTGACAGTTTTGGAAACTTCAGAGTGTTTTCTATCCAATACTAATAATAATATGCATATATAAGCAACTGAGACTGAGGAGCTGGCCGTTTACAATGGGCACCTTTTCATCCAAGCTACTCATTACTGCCCCTGCAGCCATAAGAAGTTAAGGGTTCTCATGTCATCCTGTCATCCTGACAAACTTGATATAAAGGACAAATATTGTCAACAAGTAATTTAGACAACTTTCAAATCTGACCTAATTCAAATCTGTTTCACAAATTTATTTTTCCCTGAATCAGTTAAGTTAATATGTAAACTTTTACATTACCTTGTAGTTTACCAATAAAATGGTCTGACGGGGATGTGAACATACTCGGTATGCAAATGCCGAAAGAAAGAAATGATCCCACTCCCCAAAGTTAGCAAAAATAGATAAGATCTTGCTATCATTGTGGAAAAATCACCCTGATTTAGTCATATCACAGTTTACCTATTTGCTTATGGTTTTTCCTACACCTCGTGACCTGCTTTTTACATTATATGAACAAAAAATATTCAATTTTAATTGGAATGGCAAGCCAGACAAAATTAAAAGGGCCTATTTATATAACGAAAATGAATTCGGATGGCAGCAATATCGTTATTTTTTTAAACAAGCCTTAGAAATTTGGTTGCAATTTCAGTTTAATCCACCTCAAACAACAGAACAAATAATACTTCAGATATTGTGTTTAAACTCAAATATACTATTTGATAAAAACAACTTGTTTTTTGATAACATTTAAAAAAAGGCCTAGTTTGTCAATTATATCATAAAGATGATGGGTGGAGTTGTCACACATGCAGCTAACTGTCATGCATAGGTGTAATAGGTGGCAGGGAAGTCAGGCGCAGGAGAGTCAAATGGAGTGTAAAATGGAGTCTTTTAATAAAGTCCAAGGAGTATGCTCCATAACACTAAATGTACATATACAAACAAACATGGGTACGAGGACAAGGCGCGCACCTATACAACAATCACACTACACTGACAATAAAACAATCTCTGACAAAGACATGAGGGGAAACAGAGGGTTAAATACACAACAGGTAATGAATGGGACTGAAAACAGGTGTGTGGAAAGTCAAAACAAAACCAATGGAAAATTAAAAAAGGATCAATGATGGCTAGAAGACCAGTGACGTCGAACGCCGAGCACCGCCCGAACAAGGAGAGGCAACGACTTCGGCAGAAGTCGTGACACTAACACTGCAACAACAAAAATAACAAAGAGAATGAATGAAAACCGAAACAGTTCTGTCTGGTGCAGAAGGACACAAAACAGAAAGCAACTAACCACAAATCATAATGGGAAAACAGGCTGCCTAAGTATGGTTCTCAATCAGAGACAACGATTGACAGCTGCCTCTGACTGGGAACCATACCAGGCCAAACACAGAATTACCTAACCTAGAATACAAAAAATAGAATGCCCACCCCAACTCACGCCCTGACCAAACTAAAAACAGAGACATAAATAAGGAACTAAGGTCAGGACGTGACAAACACAGACATATGGAAATGTCTGCTCTACCCAAAATTACAACCCAATAATTGAGCATTACCACACAAATGGAAGAGGCAAGAAAAAGGGGAACAAGTAAGGCACCTGTCTGTCGGCCCTGCATTATAGACCATAAATGGTTAAAGAAAATTGTGAAAAATAAAAACATACCAATTTGATTTAAGGACCAAAGAAATACATAGCAAAATAGTTGGGAAGAGATTTTCGATGTACCCATTCCATGCCAGATGGTTAATGAATTGACAATCAAAACAACGCCGGATTCAAAACTTCACATTTTTCTATTTAAATTATTATACAAAATTCTTGCAACCAATAGAATGTTGTATAGATGGGGATACCATCTTTCAAGCTCTGCAGATTTTGCTGTGAGGAGGCAGAGTCCTTAGATCATTTATTTTGGTACCCTCCATATGTAGCTCGTTTTTGGTCACAGGTCCAATAACATTTGCCTAAAACTAAGGCTGCAGATAGCAATACCTGTGATGTCTCTCGTGGGTTGAAGAAGGAGACCAAGGTGCAGCGTGGTAGGCGTTCATCATTTTTTTATAAACTGAACACCGCAACAAAATAACAAAGTAGAAAAAATGAAAGCGCACAGTTCTGTCAGGCAACAAAACAGCTAAACAGAAAATAACTCCCCACAAAACCCAAATGGAAAATCACAACTTTTGTATGATCCCCAATCAGAGAAAACAATAGACTCTGATTGGGAACCACATTAGGCAAAAACAACAAAGCAATAGAAAACATAGAATATCCCACCCGAGTCACAACCTGACCTAACCAAACATAGAGAATAAATAAGGATCTATAAAGTCAGGGCATAACAGTAGCAGACTCCGGCCGCAAACCTGAACCTTTAGGGGAGGGGCCGGGTGGGCCTCTACTCTCGTGGGGGCTCTAGTGCGGGATGCAGACCCCGCCCCGCTTTAGACTCCCCCCACTTCGGTGGCGCCTCCGGTGCAGGGATCGTCGCTGGAGGCTATGGACTGCGGACCGTCGCTGGAGGCTTCGTGCCATGGATCGTCGCTGGAGGCTTCGTGCCATGGATCGTCGCTGGAGGCTTCGTGCCATGGATCGTCGCTGGAGCCTTCGTGCCATGGATCGGCTGGAGGCTTCGTGCCATGGATCGTCGCTGGAGGCTTCGTGCCATGGATCGTCGCTGGAGGCTTCGTGCCATGGATCGTCGCTGGAGGCTTCGTGCCATGGATCGTCGCTGGAGGCTTCGTGCCATGGATCGGCCCTGGAGGCTTCGTGCCATGGATCGTCGCTGGAGGCTTCGTGCCATGGATCGTCGCTGGAGGCTTCGTGCCATGGATCATCGCTGGAGGCTTCGTGCCATGGATCGTCCCTGGAGGCTTCGTGCCATGGATCGTCCCTGGAGGCTTCGTGCCATGGATCGTCCCTGGAGGCTTCGTGCCATGGATCATGGCTGGAGGCTTCGTGCCATGGATCATGGCTGGAGGCTTCGTGCCATGGATCATGGCTGGAGGCTTCGTGCCATGGATCATGGCTGGAGGCTGGATGGATCATCGCTGGAGGCTCTGCTATGGATCATCATTAGAGGCTTTGTATCATGGATCATCACTGGAGGCTTCGTGCCATGGATCATGGCTGGAGGCTTCGTGCCATGGATCATGGCTGGAGGCTTCGGATCATGGCTGCCATGGATCATGGCTGGAGGCTTCGTGCCATGGATCATGGCTGGAGGCTTCGTGCCATGGATCATGGCTGGAGGCTTCGTGCCATGGATCATGGCTGGAGGCTTCGTGCCATGGATCATCGCTGGAGGCTCTGCTATGGATCATCACTAGAGGCTTTGTATGGATCATCACTGGAGGCTTCATGGATCGTGCCATGGATCATCTGCTGGAGGATCATTCGTGCCATGGATCATCACTGGAGGCTTCATGCCATGGATCATCGCTGGAGGCTGGATCATCGCTGTCCCATGGATCATCACTGGAGGCTTGCCATGGATCATGGCTGGATCGTGCAATTGATTATCACTGGAGCCTTGGATCATACGCTGGAGCCGGAAAAGGTCTCACACTGGACTCTCACCGGACTGAGGAGAAGTACTGGAAGCCTGGTGCGTGGAGCTGCCACAGGGCTAACCAGGCTGGGGAGACATACTGGAGGCTTGGTATGTTGAACCGGAACAGGTCTCACTGGACTGGGCAGATGCACTGGAAGCCTGGTGCGTGGAGCAGGCACCGGATCCACTGAGCCGTGGAGGAGCACTGGAGGTCTCAAGCGTAGAGCTGGCACAACCCGTCCTGGCTGGATGGTTCCTTTCACCCGGAAAATGCGAGGCGCTAGCACAGGACGCACTGGGCTGTGCAGACACACCGGAGACACAGTGCGCATAGCCGGCACAGGATATCCTGGGCAGAAGAGATGCACTGGAGGCCAGGAGGGCTGAGCTGGCACCATCCGTCCTGGCTGGATGCCCACTCTAGCCCAGCCAATGTGGGGAGCTGGAATATAGCGCACCGGGCTGTGACTGCGCAATGGAGACATGGTGCGCATGGTGCGCATGCCCGACCAGTCACACGCTCTCCATGGTAAGCACGGAGAGTTGGCTCAGGTCTAATCCCTGACTCCGCCAATCTCCCCGTGTGCCCCCCCAAAACAATTGTTTGGACCTGCCTCTCGGACGTCCATGCTAGCCGTGACCCCTTGTATATTTGCTTCCTCCTTGCTGCCTCCGTCTGCTCCCATGGGAGGTGATCCCTCTCCGCCAGGATGTCCTCCCACGTCCATTCCTCCTGACCACACTGCTTGGTCTTCTTGTGGTGGGAAATTCTGTAGCATGGTAGGTGTTCATGATTTTTTGATAAACTGAACACCACAACAAAACAAAAAAAAAATAGAAAACATAGATTCTCCCACCCGAGTCACACCCTGACCTAACCAAACATAGAGAATAAATGAGGATCTCTAAGGTCAGGGCGTGACAATACTGGGTGATTTGAAAAGTCCTAGTCAATCAATCTATAATGTAATAATTATTTTTGTCAAACATGTTTATCTTTCATGTACACTCTGTAGAAGCTATGAGAATTGAAAGTTTCATTAGTTTTTTGAAGCATCACAGCACAGTTTAAAAATATATGGCAAATAGAAATCCAAAATGGATGGTGTTAAAGGCACAGTCAATTTAGTGTATGTAAACTTCTGACCCACTGGAATTGTGATACAGTGAATTATGAGTGAAGTAATCTGTCAGACAATTGTTGGAAAAATGACTTGTGTCGTGCACAAAGTAGATGTCCTAACCGACTTGCCAAAACAATAGTTTGTTAACAAGAAATTCGTGGAGCGGTTTAAAAACTATTTTTAATGTCTCCAACCAATGTGTATATAAACTTCTGACTTCAACTGTATGTATTTGTATACATATATAGATACAGTATATCACACAAGTAAATATTTGAGTATATCTTTTCACATGACAACACTGAATAAATGACACTTTGCTACAATGTAAAGTAGTGAGTGTACAGCTTGTATAACAGTGCAAATTTGATGTCTCCTCAAAATAACTCAACACACAGCCATTAATGTCTAAACCGCTGGCAACAATAGTGAGTACAACCCTAAATGTCCGAATTGGGCCCAAAGTGTCAATATGGTGTGGCCACCATCATTTTCCAGCACTGCCTTAACCCTCTTGGGCATGGAGTTCACCAGAGCTTCACAGGTTGCCACTGGAGTCCTCTTCCACTCCTCGATGATGACATCACAGAGCTGGTGGATGTTAGAGACCTTGCACTCCTCCACCTTCCATTTGAGGATGCCCCACAGATGCTCAATAGGGTTTAGGTCCGGAAACATGCTTGGCCAGTCCATCACATTTACCCTCAGCTACTTTAGCAAGGCAGTAGTCGTCTTGGAGATGTGTTTGGGGTCATTATCATGTTGGAATACTGCTCTGCGGTTCAGTCTCCGAAGGGAGGGGATCATGTTCTGCTTCAGTATGTCACAGTACATGTTAGCATTCATGGTTCCCTCAATGAACTGTAGCTCCCCAGTGCCAGCAGCACTCATGCAGCCGCAGACCATTACACTCCCACCACCATGCTTGACTGTAGGCAAGACACACTTGTCTTTGTACTCCTTACCTGGTTGCCACCACACACACTTGACACCATCTGAACCAAATAAGTTTATCTTGGTTTTATCTCTCATCAAACCACAGGACATGGTTCCAGTAATCCATGTCCTTAGTCTGCTTGTCTTCAGCAAACTGTTTGCAGGCTTTCTTGTGCATCATCTTTAGAAGAGGCTTCCTTCTGGGACGACAGCCATGCAAACCAATTTGATGCAGTGTACGGCGTATGGTCTGAGCACTGACAGGCTTACCCCCCACACCTTCAACCTCTACAGCAATGCTTCAACTTCTTTGGTCAACCATGGCGAGGCCTGTTCTGAGTGGAACCTGTCCAGTTAAACCGCTGTATGGTCTTGGCCACCATGCTGCAGCTCAGTTTCAGGGTCTTGGCAATCTTCTTATAGCCCAGGCTATCTTTATGTAGAGCAACAATAATTTTTTTCAGAGCCTCAGAGTTCTTTGCCATGAAGTGCCATGTTGAACTTCCAGTGACCAGTCAGCATGAGGGAGTGTGAGAGCGATGACACCAAATTTAACACACCTGCTCCCCATTCACACCTGAGACCTTGTAACACTAACGAGTCACATGACACCGGGGAGGGAAAATGGCTAATTGGGCCCAATTTGGACATTTTCACTTAGGGGTGTACTCGCTTTTGTTGCCAGCGGTTTAGACATTAATGGCTGTGTGTTGAGTTATTTTGAGGGGACAGCAAATTTACACTGTTATACATGCTGTACATGCACTGATTTACATTGTAGCAAAGTGTAATTTCTTCAGTGTTGTCACATGAAAAGATATACTCAAATATTTACAAAAATCTGAGGGGTGTAGTCACTTTTGTGATATACTGTATATGGGTATGTATGTGTGTGTAAGTATATATGTGGAAATATATATTTACCCAAAAACATATGGGGGACTGGAAATGATGCAGACAATTACATTGATGGAAGCAACAATCTTTCCTCACTATTAAAGCTGATCCACCCTTAAAAAAGGTCCCTGGTCTATATGGTGTGTGCATTGATCAGTTTAGTGAAGCCTATGCGTGTCATGGGACTGTTCCATTTGTGGCTGTTGCCGGTTGCCTGTCCAGTTGTCTGCTGTCTAGTTGGGGGGAGCCAGTCTGCAAACAGAGTTCTGCAGGGATTTAGCAAATGTCATGCAGATCAGCTCCCATTTGCTCTCCAAGGATATGATTCCGAGGGATTCCCCGGTAGCTGGTGTACAACCTGTTCCAACCTGTCAGGGTTTGAGTGTACAACCTGTCAGGGTTTGAGTGATTATCAAAAATATGCCATTTGTACATAATCCCACATGCTGAAATTAACAAAAATGTATATTTATAAACATATGAGACAGGGCTTCGAGTATAATTTTTTTTATAAGCATTTCTCACAAACTGTTGCCCAAAGGCCGGCAGAAGGCGATATCAAGTCGTTTGTAAAATTAAACCATCAACACCAGATCAATATCCCCACCTGCAAGCCTTTGGTCTACACCAACTGCTTCACACACAGTCGAGATAAGCTGTGGACGTATTTGTTTGCAATCGTTGAAATTTGGATAAATGTATCCAATAGCCTCATATCGTAGGTAATAAACAGAATAATTGAGGCAAAACGTAGTTTTGATTATTTAATTTTTGAGAAGTCACAAGGTGGTACAAGCTCAGAGGAGAACCTACTGCCTTTTTTCTTAATGCAAAAATAAATATATAAAAACATATATGGAAACCTGAATAAGCAGTTTATTTTTCCTAGTCAAATTTTCAATTCACAATGCCAACAACACCAACTATGAGTAGTGAAAAATGAAGGAACAATAAATGCTGAAACGGCGGCGTAGGACCAAGGTTAAAGCGCTGGGGGTCAAGAGTCAGTTGAAAAATGGCTGAAAGTGGTGCAGAGAAAGAATGTGAATAATAGTCATTGCTGCAGTGAAATATGACGAGACATCATCATCAGAAAGTAAAAAAAACAAATGAGAAGAGAGACAGAAGTGGAGGAGGTGGTGGGATGGAGGGGATGGAGACATCAGGGGAGGAGACGGTTGGAGAGATGAGAAAGAAGAGAACAAATTAAATTGCACCTCCGATGGATATTAATGTTTCAGATTGTGTAACAGTTGGGAGAAAATGTGAGGATTTAAGGGTTATGGTGTTGAGATGTGTGAGGAAGGAGGGGTGATGAGGAATGCTGAAGTGATGGCAATCAGAACTGAAGAAACTTGTTTGGATATCCTGGGTCTCTCTGTTTCAGAAGGAATGCAGCCCGTCTGCCGGCTTTCAACCAGCTGGGGGATCCTGAGAGTGGGAGCAGGAAACAGAGGTATGAAAAGCTAAATAGGTCTGTTGAGGATGCAGGCAGAATACCACATTGGTTATGACAAAAGTGTGTGAACACCAGCTAAAACACAATGGTGAAGATATGATATGAGCGGATAGAGAGGGAGGGAGTGGGCTGGGGTTCAAGATTGTTGCCTGGAAAGGTGTTTTTAGTAGTTAAGAACGATACTCGAGGCAAGAAAGGCAATAAATGTGTTTTGACAATAGAAGTGGTTTAACATTGTCTTACACTATTGAATGAATGAACCAATTCACTTGTTGAAATCGATTCATGGTTTGCTGAGGCTTATTGTGCCGTTAACTTCTTGAGTGTAGGTGGCAGGATTTTTATTTTTGGCAAAGAAACGTACCCATTTGAAACTGCCTATTTCTCAGTCCCAGAAACTAGAATATGCATATAATTGTCAGATTGGGATAGAAGACTGTAAAGTTTCCAAAATTGTCAAAATATTGTCTGTGAGTATAACAGAAATGATATTGCAGGTGAAAACCTGAGGAAAATCAAAGCAGGTAGTGCCGTTTTTCCTGAAAGCTCTCTGTTCCATTGGATGCCTTGCCTCAATTTAAATAGATATCAACCAGATTCATTTTCCTATGGCTTCCTCAAGGTGTCAACAGTCTTTAGACATAGAATCCTGAAACTATTTTAAAAAATGAGCGAGAAAGATAATATCGCGTCAGTGGATAGCTGGGTGTTCAGAGTTTTGCTTGCGCAACAGAGTGGGGCAGCTATTATCTCCCTCTCCTATGAAAAAGTGACAGTCCCGGTTGATATATTATCGATTATATATTTTAAAAACCACCTGAGGATTGATTATAAAAAATGTTTGACATGTTTCTGTGGACATTACGGATACTATTTGGAATTTTTGTCTGCGATGTCGTGACCGCTCGAGCCTGTGGATTTCTGAACATAACGGTCCAAACAAAGAGGGTATTTTGGAAATAAAAATCATCTTTAATGAACAAAAGGAACATTTATTGTGAAACTGGGAGTCTTGTGAGTGCAAAATCTGAAGATCATCAAAGGTAAGTGATTTAAGAAGTTAAGAACGTTTTAAGTAAAAAAATAACAGTAACATAATTCAACAGCGCAGTAAAATAACAATAGCAAGGCTATATAGGGGGGTACTTGTCACGCCCTGGTCGAAATATATTATGTTTATTCTTCATTTATTCGGTCAGGCCAGGGTGTGACATGGGTTATTGTGGTGTGTTTTTGTCTTGGGGTTTTGTGGGATGTCTAGCGTTAGTCTATGGCTGCCTGAGGCGGTTCTCAATCAGTCAGGTGATTATCGTTGTCTCTGATTGGGAACCATATTTAGGCAGCCATATTCTTTGTTTGTTTCGTGGGTGATTGTCCTTAGTGTCCTTGTCCCTGTCTCTGTGTTAGTTTACACTAGTATAGGCTGTTTCGGTTTTCGTTACGTTCATTACGTTCTTTGTTTTGTAGTATTTGTATTGATTCGTGTTTACGTTTGTTCATTAAACATGGATCGCAATCTACACGCTGCATTTTGGTCCGACTCTCCTTCACCGCATGAAAACCGTTACAGTACCAGCACAGAGTCAATGTGTGGGGGCACCGGTTAGTCGAGGTCATTGAGGTAATATGTACATGTAGTTAGAGTTAAAGTGACCATGCATAACTAATAAACAGAGAGCGGTCTGGGTTTCCCTTTGATTACCTGTTCATGAGTCTTATGGCTTGGGGGTAGAAGCTATTAAGAAGCCTTTTGGACCTAGACTTGGAGCTCCGGTACAGCTTGCCATGCGGTAGCAGAGAGAACCGTCTGTGACTAGGGTGGCTGGAGTCTTTGACAATTTTTTTCCTCTAACACCGCCTGGTATAGAGGTCCAGGATGGCGGGAAGCTTAGCACCAGTGATGTACTGGGCCGTACACACTACCCTCTGTAGTGCTTTGTGGTCGGAGTCAGAGCAGTTGCCATACCAGGCAGTGATTCAACCAGTCAGGATGCTCTCGATGGTGCAGCTGTAGATGCTTTTGAGGATCTGAGGACCCATGCCAAATCTTTTCAGTCTCCTGAGTGGGAATAGGCTTTGGCGTGCCCTCTTCACAACTGTCTTGGTGTGTTTGTACCATAATAGTTTGTTGGTGATGTGGACACCATGGAACTTGAAGCTCTCTTCCTGCTCCAATGCAGCCCCGTTGATGAGAACGGGGGCGTGTTCGGTCCTCCATTTCCTATAGTCCACAATTATCTCCTTTGTCTTGATCACATTGAGGGAGAGGCTGTTGTCCTGGCACCACACGGCCAGGTCTCTGACCTCCTCCCTATAGGCTGTCTCGTCATTGTTGGTGATCAGGCCTACCATTCTTGTGTCATCGGCAAACTTGATGATGGTGTTGGAGTCATGCCTGGCCATGCAGTCATGAGTGAACAGGGAGTGCAGAAGGGGACTGAGCACTCACCCCTGAGGGACCCCCGTGTTGAGGATCAGCGTGGAGGATGTGTAGTTACCTACCCTTACCACCTGGGAGCAGCCCGTCAGGAAGTCCAGGATCCAGTTGCAGAGGGAGGTGTTTAGTCCCAGGGTCCTTCGCATAGTCAGTAGGTTTGAGGGCACTATGGTGTTGAATGTTGAGGTAAAGTCAATGAATAGCATTCTCACATAGGTGTTCATTTTGTCCAAGTAGAGATTGCATCATCTGTGGATCTGTTGGGGCAGTATGCAAATTGGAGTGGTTCTAGGTTTTCTGGGATAATGGTGTGAGCCATGACCACAAATTCACATCACGTTGTCACACGTCATCAGATTGCGCAGCTGAACATTGTATGCTGGAAAACACTCGATTTGTTATTTGATTGAAACAAAACTGATATTCATTAAATACAGAACTTGTTTTTGCGTGGATTCCCCGACGCGGTTAGCTTTTAACAGCATGGACCGTTATTCCTTGTCCTGGAATCCCACTTAACAGATAGGTTTAAGCCTGCTTGACAGAGACACTAAGCTGCTAGCCATCAAGCTAATGAAGTTGGTACCAGATGAGTTTTGCAATGGAGCCTTCTGTCTGGAGAAATGAGTGAACGGTTCCGGTGTTGTAGGAGCTGTATCTATTACGCACTGTTTCGGGACAAACCGGACCACTCGGAGTTCCAATGCGGCAATTGATTACTTCCTGAGGATTCTAGGCTTGAAGTGGCTTCAGTGATCATGCTGGACTCCAGCCTAGGTAAGAAACTGGGGGAAATGCAGAGTGGAATGTTCACATTTGCTACCCCGGTGGCTGGATGGCGTTCGTGCTTGTTGGATGCATCTCCACCTTGTCGTCATCCAACTGGCCGGTGTTGCCCGGAGCTCCCCCATCTGATAGTGGAGTAGAAGGAGCTCAGCAAGAGGAGCAAGACAATCAACAATGGTCCCGTGTCCTGAGCCATGGAAGCAGAAGACAGTGACCTCCTGCAAGCAGTCTACACTCCCAACGAGATGCCCAGAGATACAAACAGCGAACAGTTTCGCCATTCGGGTGCCTGATCTTCCTTCACCTTTGTTGCTGGGGGTGACTGTGTCTGCGACCGCAGTGCCTACTACTACGAAGTCGACGTTGACAACCTTCCGTCCCTGCTCTTGATCGAGTGGAGCTTCTCCATATGTCGGAGGCCTGCCACAGGGGCAGGGAGCAACAGGTTCAAGTTATCCTGCCTATTGCCCATCCATAAAGGGTTCTCTCTGAATCCTGATAAGCGTGTGATTGGGCGGATTTCCTCGTCCTTCTCGCCAGCTAAGATTCTGAGCAGCTCCATGGTAAGAAATGTGACCATTCCTGGTGCAAAAACAATGTCTTATCCCAGAGCTTGAGTAAATGACATTACTAAGCTGCTCCCGAATGTACTACGCCAGGACATGGAAGTCAATCCTATCGTAGTCCATGTGGGTTTTAATGACATTATGAAGGGCCGTTCTCAATAGTTGAAACTGGATGTTAAAGAGTAGATTGACTATCTGCTAAACACTAACATAAGACCCATCATAACTGGCCCTCTGCCATCTCTGAATCTGTGCATTGAACGCTTTAGCAGGATTCTTTCTCTTCACAACTGGCTACGTGATTATTGCAGCTCAATGGGTGTAACTTTTGCTGACAATTTCGATACCTTTTGGAAACAAAACATTTTATGAGGTGGATGGAATCCATCCAAATCATTTGAGATCCTGGATCCTTTCACAGCACTTTTAGGCTGCGTTGAGACAATGACTTATCGAGACTCAAGCCCTGCTCAGCTAATCCCTTCCATTGTGATGCAGAGTTGTAATAATGCTTCAGCAATTGTACATTACACCAGGGGCTTCAGTAGACACAATATAACTAATCTAATTTATGTCCCTTTAACTGCCCTGAATGCCTCTGATCCTACAGCTATTGTATGCAGTAATTATGTGCCTATGAACCAGATTTAAACTGTTAGCACTAAGCCGGTGTGCCCTAGGAGGAAGTCCACTGTGAGCAGCTCACCCTGCACTAACATAAAGAACATGAGCACATCTCCTGCCGCTAAGCTTCCCAGTAAAGCAATGAAAGCAAGTAAACATCCCAAAAGAAAAATGCTCAAATAGAGCACGTTAATATAATTTATGTAGCTTAAGAAACAAGGTTCATGAAATCAATAATTTGCTAGTAACAGATGTCATTCATATTCTGACCATCTTTGAAACTTACTTAGATAGTGCCTTTAACGATACACTGGTAGCAATACAAGGTTATGACATTTACAGAAAATTTAGAAATGCCAATGGTGGAGGTGTTGCTGTTTATATTCAGAACCACATTTGTGTAAAGATTAGAGAGGATTTGATGTAATTATATGGCTACAGGTTCATCTGCCTCGTCTGCCTTCATAAATCCCATTCTGGTGGGAAGCTGCTATAGACCACCATGTGACCACCATGATACAATCAGTATCTGGATAACATGTGTGCAATGCTTGATAATCTATGTGATATCAACAGAGAGGTATATTTTTTGGGTGATTTAAATATTGACTGGCTTTCATCAAGATGTGCACTCAAGAAAGAGCTCCAAACTTTAACCAGTGCCTGTAACCTATCAGGGTAGTTACAAACAGCACAGGAATTAAAATCATCAACATGCATTGATCATATCTTTACTAATGCTGCAGAAATTTGCTTGAAACCAGTATCCAGATCCATCTGATGTAGTGATCACAATATAATAGCCATATCTAGGAAAACCAAAGATCAAAATGCTGGGCCTAAGATAGCGTATATTAAGAGGTCATACAATAAGTTTTGTAGTGATTCCTATGTTAATGACGTAAAGAATATATGTTTTTCCGTGGTGTGTAATGAGGAGCAAACAGACACTGCACTTGACAAATTTATGAAATTGCTTATTCCAGTTGCTAATAAGCATGCACTCATTAAGAAAATGACTAAACACTGTTAACTCCCTGTGAATTGATGAGGAATAGAAAAAATGTATGGTTGAGATGGATGAGGCAAAATTATTGGGACCTAAGTCTGGCTGCACAACCGATTGGCAAACTTATTGCAAATTGAGAAATCATGTGACTAAACTGAAGAAAAAGAAGAAAAAACTACACTATGAAATAAAGATTTACTAGTAAATAGCTTCGGAGCGCCTTAAATTAAATTCTGGGATAAAAGGCTAACTCAGCTCCATCCTTCATTATGGGGCAGCAGCGTAGCCTAGTGGTTAGAGCATTGGACTAGTAACTGGAAGGTTGCAAGTTCAAATCCATGAGCTGCCAAGGTACAAATCTGTTGTTCTACCCCTGAACAAGGCAGCTAACCCACTGTTCCTAGGTTGTCATAAAAGTAAGAATTTGTTCTTAACTGACTTGCCTAGTAAAATACATTTTAAAAATTCATTGAAAGAGACGGCTCATTCATCACCAAGCCAAATACTTTAATGATTTTGTCATTGTCAAAATTAGGCATAACATGTCAGCAACAACTACACATCCAAGTATTTCTGACCAAATTATGAAAGACAAGCACTGTAATTTTAAATTCCATAAAGCTAGTGTGGAAGAGGGGGGAAAAAATTGCTGTTGTCTATCAAAAATGGCAAGCCACCGGGTTCTGACAACTTGGATGGAAAATTACTGAGGATAATAGCGGATGATATTGCCACTATTATTTGCCACATCTTCAATTTAAGCCTACTAGAAAGTGTGTGCCCTGAGGCCTGGAGGGAAGCTAAAGTCATTCCACCACCTCAGAATAGTAAAGCCCCCTTTACTGGCTCAAATAGCCAACCAATCAGCCTGTTACAAACCCTCAGTAAATTTTGAAAAAATTGTGTTTGACCAGACACAGTTGAAGTCGGAAGTTTACATACACTTACGTTGGAGTCATTAAAACTTGTTTTTCAACCACTCCACAAATGTCTTGTTAACAAACTATAGTTTTGGCAAGTCGGTTAGGACATCTACTTTGTGCATGACACAAGTCATTTTTCCAATAAGTGTGTACTGACAGATTACTTCACTTATAATTCACTATATCACAATCTAGTGGGTCTGAAGTTTACATACGCTAAATTGGCTGTGCCTTTAAACAGCTTGGAATATTCCAGAAAATAATGTCATGGCTTTAGAAGCATCGGATAGGCTAATTGACATCCTTTGAGTCAATTGGAGGTGTACCTGTTGATGTATTTCAAGGCCTGCGAGGACGATCAGCTGTCCGTCCTGTCTCCCTGTAGCGCTGTCTAAGGCGCCTCACAGTCCGGACATTGCAATTTATTGCCCTGGCCACATCTGCAGTCCTCATGCCTCTTTGCAGCATGCCTAAGGCACATTCACGCAGATGAGCAGGAACCCTGGTCATCTTTCTTTTTGTGTTTTTCAGAGTCAGTAGAAAGGCCTCTTTAGTGTCCTAAGTTGTAATAACTGTGACCATAATTGCCTACCGTCTGTAAGCTGTTAGTGTCTTAACGATCGTTCCACAGGTGTATGTTCATTAATTGTTTATGGTTCATTGAACAAGCATGGGAAACAGTTTTTAAACCCTTTACAATGAAGATACGTGAAGTTGTTTGGATTTTTACTAATTATCTTTGAAAGATAGGGTCCTGAAAAAGGGACATTTCTTTTTTTGCTGAGTTTATGTACTGCTACTTAGGGTTGCACTATCAGTAGTTAGCTAGCTTGCATTAGCAATATTTAGCTAGCTAGCTATTAGCTGTATACAAGGGGATTGTTTGATAGAGAAACACATCTACTACTATGAGAGATAGTACTCCCTTATTTCTGCTGAACATCGCCTGTTATAAAATGACAACAATGCCTTGCTAGCTGACTAACTTTTCCACTGAAAAAGCACTATTCCTGAAGCACTCTGCCCTGTTCTGAAATAACACCCTGGGTGTAATGTCAGGCTCAGTGTTGCCAGGTCCAGGTACAATTTCTAGCCAAATGACTTCTTTTCAAATGAAAACCTGCACAAGGCCTGAAAACTAGCCCACAAAAAATGTTTGCAGCAAGAGAGGAGTTGCCACATATATCTATGAGACCCTTTTTCCATAAAGTTGTCTCGAGAATTAAGGAATATCTATGTAATGTTTAATTAACAAAGTAGGCTAAGAAGCTAAATTTGCTTTTCCATCAAAGTAATTATTCTTTAAAGTTCAATACTATGTCACAAGACAAAAAATAAATTGCCCTTAAACTCTCCATCAAAGAATGTCAATTTAACTTGTTTTGACTTTTGACAGTGCCCTGCGGCGATATCCACCCTCTCTGGCATTTTTCCTATTTTTTTGCCTTACAACCTGGAATTAAAACAGATTTCTTGGGGTTTGTATAAATTGATTTACACAACATGCCTACCACTTTGAAGATGCAAAATATTCTTTATTATGAAACAAGCAAAAAATAAGACTATTCACCACCCCGAAGTCAATACTTTGTAGACCCACCTTTTGGAGAAATTAAGGCTCAAGTCTCTTGTGATATCTGTCCATAAGCTTGGCACATTTAACCACTGGGGGTTTTGCCCATTCTTTAAGGCAAAACTGCTCCAGTTCCATTTAAGTTTAATGGGTTCCTGCTGGTGTACAGCAATCTTTAACCTCTTACATCTATGGGGGCGCTATTTCATTTTTGGATGAAAAACGTTCCCGTTTTAAACAAGATATTTTGTCACAAAAAGATGCTCGACTATGCATATAATTGATAGCATTCGAAAGAAAACACTCTGACGTGTCCAGAAATACCAAGATATTCTCTGTGCGTGCCCTAGAACGTGAGCTTCAGGCAAAACCAAGATGAGATGGCATCCAGGAAATGACAAGGATTTTTGAGGCTCTGTTTTCCATTGTCTCCTTATATGGCTGTGAATGCGAGAGGAATGAGCCTGCCCTTTCTGTCGTTTCCCCAAGGTGTCTGCAGCATTGTGACGTATTTGTAGGCAGATCATTGGAAGATTGACCATAAGAGACCACATTTACCAGGTGTCCGCCCGGTGTCCTGCGCCGAAATTGGTGCGCAAAAGTCACCTGCCATATTTTTCCATGGGATACAGAGAGGAAAGCAAGCTTCCACGAACTGCATATCAATGAATAGATATGTGAAAAAACACCTTGAGGATTGATTCCAAACAACGTTTGCCATGTTTCGGTCGATATTATGTAGTTAATCCGGAAAAGTTTTACGTTGTAGGTGACTGAATTTTCGGTTCGTTTCGGTAGCCAGACGCAATGTAGAAAACGGAACGATTTCTCCTACACACAGACGCTTTCAGGAAAAACTGCGCATTTGGTATGTAACTGAGAGTCTCCTCATTGAAAACATCAGAAGCTCTTCAAAGGTAAATGATTTTATTTATTTGGTTATCTGGTTTTCGTGAAAATGTTGCGTGCTAAATGCTACTCAAAATGCTATGCTAGCTTTGCATACTCTTACACAAATTAGTCAATTTCTATGGTTCAAAAGCATATTTTGAAAATCTGAGATGACAGTGTTGTTAAGAAAAGGCTAAGCTTGAGAGCAGACGCATTATTTTCATTTTATTTGCGATTTTCAGAAATCGTTAACATTGCGTTATGCTAATGAGCCTGAGGCTTTAGTCACAAACCCGGATCCGGGATGGGGAGTTTCAAGAAGTTAAAACCCACATGGACTACGATAGGATTGACTTCCATGTGCTGGCGTAGTACATTCGGGAGCAGCTTAGTAATGTCATTTACTCAAGCTCTGGGATAAGACATTGTTTTTGCACCAGGAATGGTCACATTTCTTACCATGGAGCTGCTCAGAATCTTAGCTGGCGAGAAGGACGAGGAAATCCGCCCAATCACACGCTTATCAGGATTCAGAGAGAACCCTTTATGGATGGGCAATAGGCAGGATAACTTGAACCTGTTGCTCCCTGCCCCTGTGGCAGGCCTCCGACATATGGAGAAGCTCCACTCGATCAAGAGCAGGGACGGAAGGTTGTCAACGTCAACTTCGTAGTAGTAGGCACTGCGGTCGCAGACATAGTCACCCCCAGCAACAAAGGTGAAGGAAGATCAGGCACCCGGATGGCGAAACTGTTCGCTGTTTGTATCTCTGGGCATCTCGTTGGGAGTGTAGACTGCTTTGCAGGAGGTCACTGTCTTCTGCATCCATGGCTCAGGACACGGGACCATTGTTGATTGTCTTGCTCCTCTTACTGAGCTCCTTCTACTCCACTATCAGATGGGGGAGCTCCGGGCAACACCGGCCAGTTGGATGACGACAAGGTGGAGATGCATCCAACAAGCAAGAACGCCATCCAGCCACCGGCGTAGCAAATGTGAACATTCCACTCTGCATTTCCCCCAGTTTCTTACGTAGGCTGGAGCCCAGCATGATCACTGAAGCCACTTCAAGCCTAGAATCCTCAGGAAGTAATCAATTGCCGCATTGGAACTCCGAGTGGTCCGGTTTGTCCCGAAACAGTGCGTAATAGATACAGCTCCTACAACACCGGAACCGTTCACTTATTTCTCCAGACAGAGGGCTCCATTGCAAAACTCATCTGGTACCAACTTCATTAGCTTGATGGCTAGCAGCTTAGTGTCTCTGTCAAGCAGGCTTAAACCTATCTGTTAAGTGGGATTCCAGGACAAGGAATAACGGTCCATGCTGTTAAAAGCTAACCGCGTCTGGTTTATGTGAAAATGTTGCGTGCTATATGCTACTCAAAATGCTATGCTAGCTTTGCATACTCTTACACAAATTAGTCAATTTCTATGGTTCAAAAGCATATTTTGAAAATCTGAGATGACAGTGTTGTTAAGAAAAGGCTAAGCTTGAGAGCAGACGCATTATTTTCATTTTATTTGCGATTTTCAGAAATCGTTAACGTTGCGTTATGCTAATGAGCCTGAGGCTTTAGTCACAAACCCGGATCCGGGATGGGGAGTTTCAAGAAGTTAAGTCATACCACAGGTTCTTAATTGGATTTTGGTCTGGACTTTGACTAGGCTATTCCAAGACATTTCAATTGTTCCCCTTAAATTACAGGTTGTAATGCAACAAAATAGGAAAAACATGCAAGGAACTCTATGATTAAACATTATGGTCCTAGGTGATGTGGTATATGACCAATATACCACGGTTAATGACTGTTATTTGGACGGAGCCCTTAGTTGTCGTGTCATGGCCATAGGAGTAGCCTTATTGTTATTTCAAACTGGTTAACAATGAAATTAGAATAGTAAAATTACATGTTTTGTCATTCCCATTGTACACAGTCTGATATACCATGGCTTTCAACCAATCAGCATTCAGGGCTCAAACCACTCAGTTTATAATTGTAATTAGAAACATGGTGGGTGGAGCCCTGAATGCTGATTTTCTTACAGCCGTGGTATATCAGACCGTATACCACGAATATGACAAAACATTTATTTTTACTGCTCTAATTACGTTGATAACCAGTTTATAATAGCAATACAAGGAAATAATAGCAGATGTGCCCTAGTGGGCTAAACCGGCATTGCGGCTTGGTGTACAAAAAGGGAAGTGGGGGTCAACTGAGATCACAAGACAAAGTTGATAATTATAACAATTGAAATTCTAATCCTTTGCACATGAACGCTCACTCATTCGGGAACAATTGCAATCAATATATATATTTACTCTCAGTGTGTCGTCGGGATCTAATATATCCCATTTAGCAGACGCTTTTGTCCAAAGCGACTTACAAGTCGGCTGGGGCCACTACTTTTACATATGGGTGGCCCCAGCGGGAATCGAACCCACGACGCTTGGCGTTGCAAGCGCCATGCTCTACCGACTGAGCCACACAGGACTCTGTTGAAATGTTTGTTTCTGTTGGAGAGCCTGTCCGCCCTCTCTCTCTCTGTCGTGGTTATAATGGATGGTCCAGAGTGACATTCATTCATGTTGTTATAGATAGGTGTTTCGGCGGTTGTCGGTCTTCCCGTTCAATGATACCAAATTCCTAGCTGAAGACTAGTAATTAATATCAAAGACTTGTTCTTATTCTGTCGGCATCGACAGTCTTAAGAGTTTAACCACGTGGGATGGTTAAAAAAGATTCAGCAGTCTGGTCTCAAACCTTGGCCCTCTCTTTGTCGAGGTAAGCTGGTCTGCAACCTTTGTCCTCTCGTAATTGAGAGAAATATGGTCTGGTGATAGAAAACCCGGGTAGGGGTTGTATTCGGAAGAGAAGAAAAGCGCCTGTCCCAGGATGCCAGACCATAACTGTGCTCATGGGTGGTCCTCGGATTTATTTAAACTCCAAAGGGAATTAGAGTTTCCTTCATTAAACAGTCCAAAATCACATTACACAATTTCACAAACAGTATCATCCTCACTCATTCATCTTATACAACAATTAGATATAAGCCTAATATCTGAGGCTATTATATAAACATCATTATGGTAATGTGGCCTTATTGTCTCCCATGAGTTTCACAAAATTGTACCAAACGGACCAGTTCGTAGCTAGATTCTTCAACGCTCCTTTATACCTTCTCCAAAACATATAAATGTTGGTCGGTTCTCCAGTTCTGAGATGGAAGAAATTCCTTTGTTCTCTCTATGAAACTTTATTCTCTCTCTATACTGTGGCCATGAGGAGATAATCTCCTCCAATAATTTACGACCTCTCTCTGACCACAGCAGCTTGGGTGTAGGAGACAGGGGGGTAGGGGGATGGTGCATAGAAAAGGGCTGGCATAGAGGGAGGGGTAATCGCTGTATCCAAAGAAGGCAACGTCATGACAACACTTTAGGCATGGACTTCATGGCATAAATCCATGTTTCCATTCACAACCAAGAGTGCACACTAGATAAGGTATTTATGACAAGTTACTGAACACAGGTTAAAAAACAACTACAAGACATGGAAGTTTAAATCTCACTTTAGTCCTAAGTCATTCTTTCATGGCACTTTTTGCATGAATGCATGTCCCTGCTTTCATTCACAAATGCACTCTTGAAGTGCTTTGAAGAACTATATGTAAGAAACGCTGACATTTGGAGGATGTTTTTAAGTGACCTAACATACTGTCTCGTGGATATCTCTGTCACTTTCAACTCTTTCACTCCTGACTGTGCATCTTCAACCTTTTTAGCTTGACCTCGTGTTCTCCCCTGTTCTCTACTTTCCAGAAAGCTCTTTTCCAGAATAAATATTTTAATAAACATATAAAAGTTAGAGTTTCTCTCTCGAGGTGTGATTATTTTTGCATGAGGTCGAAGAGAGCTTTTAAGGTCACACTGCAACAAATCCACGAGCGAGTCAGCGACATCCGCCTTTTTTCCGCTCTTCACCAAGCATCAGCACTGACCTGAAACGCAACAGTGTTGACTCATCTTGTGGTCACCTTAGAACCTTTTCCGACCTGTCAACATCCTAACACGCATTCTGCCCTTTCCTCACAATGGATCGCGGTTGTTGTGAGTGAATTGGTGGAGTCACGCTCGGGTCACGGCACAGCAGCAGGCTTTGGGGTATAATCTTGAGGTGGGATATTTGCTCTGGCTGGGCGGATATGGCACGAGCACAACTGATTACCATTCATTATTTAGAGCTAGAGGAAGCTGAGGCCGAGTCACTAGGGGGGGGCTAACGCTGGACTATGACATACTGTAGCTAAGGATATTGCATTTGCCATCTACATGGCAATGAGGACGAAAGGTATGAATGTGAACTGGTACAGACCATGCTCAGGAGTGTAGTTACTGATGATAAGGGAAACCTCAGGGTCAGAGGAGTGGACTTTAAGCAGACATGAGGAAGTAGGTGAATTCTCTAGTGAGGAAGTATCCTGACCATAAAGTGACTAGGCATGGGGGTGTAGACAGTATATTAAAGAGTTCAATAGAATTATTAGTTGCAGAGTTATTAAATGACATTTTCCTATGTAATGTACAGGTAACTGCCAAAATAATGTAAACACTTGAGTAAATGAGGGATACAACGTCTATTGAAAGCAGGTGCTTCCACACAGTTGTGGTTCATGAGTTTATTAAGCAATTAACATCCCATCATGCTTAGGGTCATGTATAAAATGCTCAGTTTCCCATTATTTTGACTATTATGGCTAGAAGAAGAGATCTCAGTGACACTGAAAGAGGGGTCTCAATGGAGCATAAGAGGTTTAAAGTGAGAGAGTGTGTGTGTGTGTGTGTGTGTCTGTGTGTTTGGTTTTACTAAAAGAAGGAACATTCGGACAATTGGGGACATTTTACCATTCCCCAAAAGTAAAAAGGCTATTTTAGGCTTAGGGGTTAGATTTAATGATAGGGTAAGAATTAGGGTTAGGATTAGGTTCAGGGTGAGGGGGTTGGGGCTAAGGTTAATACATGTATCACTAGCCACTTTAACTATGCCACTTTGTTTACATACTCATCTCACATGTATATACTGTACTCGATACCATCTACTGTATCTTGCCTATGCTGCTCTGTACCATCACTCATTCATATATCCTTATGTACATATTCTTTATCCCCTTACACTGTGTATAAGACAGTAGATTAGGAATTGTTGGTTATTACTGCATTGTCGGAACTAGAAGCACAAGCATTTCGCTACACTCGCATTAACATCTGCTAACCATGTGTATGTGACAAATAACATTTGATTTGATTTGGTTAGGTTTAAGGTTTGTTTTAGGTTAAGGAATTGGGATAGGGGTTGGGGAAAATAGGATTCTGAATGGGAATTCATTTTTTTTGGTCCCCAGAAGGATAGTAAAACAAAGGTATGTACATTTGTGTCTCAGTCACCAGATCCCAGCTCAACTGAACACTTATACGAGATTCTGGAGTGGCGCCTGAGACAGCGTTTCCCCACCATCATCAACAACATGTCTCGTGGAACAATGGTGTCATATCACTCCAATAGAGTTCCAGAATCTATACCAAGGTGCAATTGAAGCGTTTCTGGAAGCTCGTGATGGCCAAATGCCCTGCTAAGACACTTTATCGTGTTCACGCTACACATTCCCCAAGGGCACCCCCCCCCCCCACCCCCTCAACTCAAAAAGTGGCCACAGAATGGAAAAATATTCTTAGAAATATTTAACCTCCACACATTAACAAGTCCAATAGCTCAAATGAAAGATAAACACCTTGTTCATCTACCCAGCGAGTCAGATTTCTAAAATGTTTTACGGCGAAAACATAGCACATATGTATATCAAACCACCACAAAGACACATACAATATGTAGCCATTTTGTCAAACAAAAGATGCAATCACAAACGCAGGATTAAAAGAAAAATAATTCACTAACCTTTTGAAAATCTTCATCAGATTACAGTAATAGGACATGTTACACAGTACATTTGTTTTTTTCAATAATATGCTATTTATATCCATAAATCTCCGTTTACATTGAGCCATGTTCAAAAAATGCTACAGAAATGTACGGAGAAATTATAGTTAACTCCGTCAAATAACGCCAGATAACAGCAATACACATCATAAACTTTGACTAAATATACATGTTCTACATATAGTTAGAAAGATACACTGCTTCTTAATGCAACCGCTGTGTTACATTTATTTTTAACGTTACAGAATTCGTTCACTAGGCAATAATCTGAGGCGGCGCTCAGACGTAAGCAATATTTCTCCGCTATGTTGGAGTCAACAGAAATACAAAATTACAACATAAATATTCCCTTACCTTTGATGGTCTTCGATCAGAATGTAGTGGAAGGAGTCATACTTACCCAATATATCGTTTGGTTTCAAGTTGTTTGTCTTTGTATTAGCATATGCTAACAGCTTCAGCTGAAATGCACCCAAAATTACTTCTGGTCCCACACAGTTGCGCATCAAAACTTCAAAATTACATATGTCGACTAAACTGGTCAAACTAAGTGCAGAATCAAGCTTTAGGATGTTATTAATGTACAAAACAATTGGCGATTCGACCAAAAGAACGCAACTCTTCTCAGACGACCTGGAACAAAGGAATCACCTGTATACAATTGCGCCAGGACGCACAGCTATTTTCTCGTGACACTTCAGTATTTTGCCTGCCAACAGGTCAAAGCTCGCAGGATTTTCCCCATTACTCGCTCTATTGAAAGAACACATCCCGCTGAAGACACAGAAACTGATCCCAGATCCGTAGCTGGTTGGGAAGGGTGGGGGCGATGACGTCAAAGTTGGCCCAACTTTCCTGATGAGAGAGAGTTTGGGAGAATGGCTGCCCTGTGAGTTCTGCTTTACATACAGACATAATTTGAACGGTTTTAGAAGCTTTAGAGTGTTTTCTATTCAACAATACTTATTATATGCATATATTAGTAATTTTGTACAGATTTTTTTTCTGTTTACTATGGGCACGCAATTCCTCCAAAGGGGGCAGTATTGTCCTGAGCCTTAACAGGGTAAAGCTCGTGTTTCCTTGACCTCTTCTTTAAATTCCTTTTCACATCAAGATTGATTTAAACATCTGTCTATCTTAGACTGTTTTTCTGACCATTTAAAGGATATCGTCACTGCTTCCAGTCCTGCTGCTTTTCATTTGTGGATGGAGGAGTTCAAGGCTCCAATTCTCTTTACTATAAGCATTGGGGGGTGATGTGAAAAGGTGTGACTTCACACATCATCTGTTCTAACCTGCCCCTTGGCATTTTGGGTAAGTCAATAATCTACCTCCCTTTATTTGGATGATGCTGAAGTATCTCTACGCCTCTCTAAAGACTGCCACTTTTTCAAAACATTTGAGAAATCACACAAAAAGTGAGTTACTCACATTAAGTGAGGGAAATAAATGGTTTGTCCCTTTTTCCGTGCGCACTTTAGCATTTACAATAATTGTATGGAATCTTGCCAGACTTTTCAAAGCCATGTCATAATGAATGAGGGGCCCCAAACAAACTTTTGATTTATACCTAGCCATAACTCTGGTTGACTGATGGGCATCATACTCATAACTCCCCTCGCTGTCGGGTATACATCACGTTGTGGAATGAATGGCACACAAATGCAATTGTTTAACTCCAACCAGGGTTGTTTATCAGGCTGGGATCTGGGGTTAAATATGACAATGCTCTTGCTTTCTAAAAAGGGGTGTTTGATAGTGTACTATCAAACATATTCACTGACTTACATGCTGCTGAATTCCCCTCAAAGAGTATGTATTTTGTTGTTTCCAGCAACTCTCCAAAGACATATAGAACTCTCAGAGAGAGTGTAAGTGAGAGGAAGCCATGTATTCCACCTCTTCCATCCTTTATCTGTTTCCTCCTCCCTCTCTATAAGTAGTTTCAGAGCCAATCATGTGGAAACATATAACTCAAGCATGATGAGATGGGCTGAGTTGATCTGAAGGAGGAAGTAAAGGAAAAAATAAAGGAAAAAGGGGAAAAACTTCCCAAAACTTCAGGAAGAGAAGTGTGAAAAAGTAACATTGTGCCTAATCTTTTTCATTGCAATGGATAATGTTGTTTTCCAGGCCAGGTTCACAGGAATCCGGCAAGTTCGGCTGGCATTGAGGTTGCCTTCTTGTTCTCTCGAGACATCCCTGTTACCTTCTCTCAGTCACCAGAATGCCCTAAGAACTCTGTCACAGAGTTCGCAAAATTCCATCCATAATATCAATGGATTTACGCCCTTGGCGCCCATGGCAACTCTGTGGTTTCACTGTGGTAGGGGCAATTGGTAGGCAAATTAAAAACAACACACGCAACTAGGCCCAGCTCACCAGCTAGCAACCACAGGCAACCAATCAGTATCCCTCACAACGGTTGTCAGAAAGTAGCCTTTCTTGTAGTATTTATGTCATTTATGTCAGAAAACCAGTGGTGTACTCAAGACTTCTAAGGCCACACACAGCATTACTTGTAGGCCAGATAGACTACAAAACATTGTATCATCATGTCTGAGGCAACATGTACGGTACGGTACAGTCTGCATGCACTAGTCAGTGTGCAATTTGAACAAGTACACACTGGCCTGTTCATCGAAATATGAATCCAAATTGGAAGTGCGGTCTTTATGATCAGTCCAATGAGGTAGAAACCTCCCAAACTAACCTAGCATCACAACAATGAGGTAGAGGGTCGTACAAATCGAATGAAAACTTGTGCCGCACGAAAAAACAACAATCCATTAAGCATTCGCTCTCAAGAGGAAAATAGTTGTGCCTTTATCACTGACACGTGGCGGCTTGATGAGATTTTAACTTGATTAGTACAAACAAAACCGAGAGCTGCGGATTCAAAAGGGAGCTGCTCTTGAGTCGCATTTGTGCTGTAAACCCGAATTATAAGCGGATAAAGCTGGTAATGAAAATCCAACCATTTACTGTTATGACAGAAAGTAAATTAGAGTGTGCTTCAGGATATGAGGGGAAAACCCAAGAGAATGTAAAAATGTATGAATTTAAATATTGTGAGAAAGAAACGAAATAAATGACCACTTAAATAATATAATGAGTGATTAAAGTATCAGACCCCAGGAAATGGGAGGGGAGAAGGATGTGCCCATTGAAATGACTAGAAACCTTATTTGGAGAGCAAAACTATGAGAGTATTTTTCACAGCAGTTTCACTGTAAAATGGAAGATGTAGATATTGTATATCAAGGGATCCTTTCAAATCGCTACAACGCCATGGACTAAAGCCTATCTGTTGATGCAAAGGACAATGTTAGCAAATCCTTCGTTTTGAGCCGAGTCCTAGATGACATCTGTTTATGAATAATCTAGATTGAGTGGCACTGATATGGAATATACTGTATGGGCCTTGACTTGAGGATAACACAATATGATAAACCCAGATATTCTACAATACATGAGAATCGTTCTGAAAACCTATAACGTCAGATGTTTATATGACTATCAAAATCAGATCTCAATTATAGCCCTTTTCTATACTTTCTACTTGAGGTAGTATTGGATTCTAATAAGTTCTATAGCACATCTGGGGCTTTTACACCTGCATTGCTTGCTGTTTGGGTTTTAGACTGGTTTTCTGTACAGCACTTTGAGATGTAAGAAGGGCTATATGAATAGATTTGATTTGAGGTCATGTCCAAGTCCAAAGACATCAGGTAGGTCTATAGTAAAAAATGACAAGATAATGTTAAAGCATCAAACAGCCTTGATGAGTACTCTCTCATCTGTGTCTGTGGGACTGAGTTGGGCCTTGAGACGATGCCTTGGTAATGAAACCCAAAGACTACATTCCATAGACAGGATGCAGTGTGTGAGACCAAAGATAGAGATAGCCTGGAGGAGGAGAACAATCCCTGTTTCCTAGAAGATATGTTTGATTGAAAAGGAAAACGCTAAGAGTTACCTTTCCATATAGCTATTGTATATTGAATGTGTTGTGTTTTCACAGCCTCTGTTTGTACGGTATGCTGGTTCCGTTGAGTTGGATTGGAGTCAGGGATATGATGTGTGAAGTTGGATACATGCAGACAGGCTCATCTCTAAGAGGTTTCAGCATCTGCCATCCAGGCATCTGCTCTGCTGCAGTAGCCAAGCCGAAGACATTACTTTTCTGAATTCCCTCCAGACTTCCGACTGAGCGATTAAGTGACAAGGGGCGTACTGTGAGTGTTTCTTCAGTAAGCATACTATAAATGCCCTTAGGAACTAGGATCTCCAGTAAGGGAGATACTTTTTGGCTACCTACACAGAAGTAGAAAAGGGTACAAATTCCCCAAATAATCACATAATGTATATCAAAAACTTCTGTGTTTCTATACCTGTGTACCTAGTTGCTAAGACTGAATAATTAATGATCAATAAAACTGCTCAACTGCCAAGTTAAGATACTCAGAAGACTTAGATGAAGAGAGGAGGCAGATCTGAATGACAAGAGATACATTTTCATCATTAGGGTACACGGTAAAAAGTCTGCCTACATTTCGCTCATATCCTTAATCCCTAAGCATCCAATTGAGATATGGGACCGCTCCTTTGGATATTATTCACAGGAATTACTGATCTGCTTCCGTTGTTTAAGGTCAGGGCGTTCATTAAAATTGACAGGCTGACTTTCAGATACTTGAAGGCGTTGGCGGGTGTCTTGACCTTTATTGAAAAGTCAGCATCTGTCCTGCCATTTGGGCCAACAGCATGGACGCCGTGGTATAAACAGATTCCAACGGTCTCTCCAGAGCTGTGATCTCAATTAACAAGTAATATTATGGACAGAGAGGAACAGAGCAAATCAAATGCAGAGACATTGCAAAGTTTATGGCTGCAATCATTTGTTGATTCATGGGTATGAACTATAACGTTCTGGAAGTTTATGACCAGTATTTAGATCGATCTCTCTCTAACTCTCTGTTTCTACTCGTTCTCTCTCAACATCCCTCACTCTCTCTCGGTCCCACCAGGTCTCATTTGAACAATGTCGAATATATTCATATGTGCCCTGGTTTCATTGAAATGGAATCCCAGCACTGTGGCAACCGTCACCGTGATGTATCAGAAACCCAGCCAAGCAGGGCAGGTCCCATACAACGGGTGGGTTACTGCTCTAACTGCCTTCTCACAGTGGAGGGACATGACTCGACTGAACGAATGCCAGGGCACATCTCAGAGGCTTCGGGATGTCAATGTTGTTCTAACACCCAGGATTTTTTCTTCAAGTACTTTAAATGCTGACTAAAACACCTGGCTTATCTAATAGTTTTCCTGCCCTGTAACTCATTTTGAAGAGCTTCACTGTTGGATTGTGTTAGATTTTGAAATATATTTTTTCTAAGACGATTCATTTTGGATTATTTTTGGAGACTGACTCATAGTAGCAAACTTGTCTCTGCTCTATAACTACTTTAAAGGATCTTTGAGATTGAACAAGGTCTTCGGTTAGATACTAGATATCTATTTGTTAAGTCTCTCTCTCTCTCTCTCTCTCTCTCTCTCTCTCTCTCTCGACACTGGCCAATTGATTGCCAGGGGAAATGCAGAGTGCCAGATTCAAATAAAATTCAAACTTTCATTAAATCACACATGTAAGATACTCAATTAAAGCTACACTCGTTGTGAATCCAGCCAACATGTCAGATTTTAAAAATGCTTTTCGGTGAAAGCATTAGAAGCTATTATCTGATAGCCTGCATCCATCTGCACCAGCAGTAAACAAAGGAGCTAGCGTAGCAGGCGCTACACAAAACGCTAAAATAAAATATGCATTACCTTTAACGAGCTTCTTTTGTTGGCACTCCAATATGTCCCATAAACTTTTGTTAGAATAATTCCACGTTAATAATAATAATTCCACAATAATTGCACGTTTGATCCAGAAAAAAACAGCTTACCAAAACACAACGTCACTACAAAATATTTCAAAAGTTGCCTATAAACTGTGCCAAAATATTTCAAACTACTTTTGTAATACAACATTAGGTATTTTTAAACATTAATAATTGATTCCTATTAAATATCCAATGGCAAAGACAATATATTCAACAGAGAGGGGGGGGCAAAAATTTAAATCTGAACAGTTAGTCCTCAGGGTTTTGCCTGCTACATAAGTTCTGTTATACTCACAGAAACGATTCAAACAGTTTTATAAACTTCAGAGTGTTTTCTATCCAAATCTATGAATAATATGCATATCCTATATTCGTGGCATGAGTAGCAGGAAGTTGAAATTGGGCACGCTATTTATCCAAAAGTGAAAATTCTGCCACCTAGCTTTAAGAGGTTTTAACCCCCTCTCTCTCTCCACCACCACATCCTAAACAAAATCACTGAGTCCCTTTCTCCTCACTCTCCTTCCCCCTCTCTAGTTCCCCCTCTTTCTTCCTTTTCATCAGCCTGACTCACTCAGCAGGAGAGTGATCTACACACGTCACAGTCTAACTATCTGGGTCCTAGAAACACACGCAAGAGCCGCATCACGATATTCTCACAAATGTGTTGACACACCAAATTGCCTGAAAGGACAGCAAAAAACATCAACGAAAATCATGAATAAAGACAACCTGTTCGGTACTATAATATATTGATAGTGGTTATGGCTCATAGCTTCCCATTGACTCAAAGGAGACTTCCATTTTATCAGTGTATTTTTTATGCACTATGTTGTTACTCCGTGTTGTGTTTCTGTTAGTGTTCCTGGGAAGGTGGAAGTTAGACAGAGGTACATCCACGGTGCATCACTTTAAACATGCAGTCAGCTTACACAAGAGACTAGTCATTGTTCACCTGGGGCACCCTGCCCAATGCTCAGCAGGGCAATTCTGCTTTGCATGCAGCAGTCTTGTACAAAGCAGTGAGGAAGAGGGAAAGAGAAAAGGGGTATGGAGAGAGAAAGATGAAGGGGGGAGAGAGTAGAAAAGAGAAAGAGGAGAGAGACCACTATTGTTCCTATGATGAATCTGAATATGTGTCAGGGCAGGGAGCGACAGAGAGCGAGAGCTGAAGGAAGGCTACTGTCTTACCTCCACAAGGTGCTCTCTGTAACACTCCCCAGGTGAACGTCATACAGTTTGGTCAGAATCAGGATCACCTGGAAACAAAACAGACATAACATGTGTTATAAGTATGTAATAAGCCATGAAATGACTCAAACCTATTAGATAATAAACAGAAATGTTTAAGAATACCACAGGTTATTCTCTCAAAAGACAAGACAGACTGGGCAAATGCATTCTATGTTCTCTTCAAAGAACATTCCATAAAAACCAATCAAAAGCAGCATAAACACCAATAACCAGGGTTTGTCGATACATTGGCATGCTATGAATGTCCCTTCGGGCTCTGTCTCTAACACCACACTTGTCAATGGGCACTTTGCCAGCCTGTATGCCCACTTTGAACCCTCTCTTTCACTCTTGATCGCTCAGTGCTGCCAGGCTTGGGCCCTGCGAAGCATGTGATCCTGCAGTCCCTCTGTTCCCATTCGCTTTGGTCTGAGCGGTTTGTAGAGCGGGAAAGAGAGAGAGAGAGGAGGGAAGGGGGTCCTTGATAACCTACTGAACAGGTTGACGGGTGAATCACAGACCAAGATGGCCGACCCTGTTCTACAGACCCAGTGGTCAGCTTTGATATCAAAACAGAGGACCAAAGAACAGTATTTGTTTTACTCTGTGAAGTCTGAAGTGACATATAACTGATATTGTAACGGTTTTCGTCCTCTACTTCTGAAATGGAAACCGCCACAGTCCCATATGGAGCAAACACTGACACGGAAAATAATCACCCACAACCAACATGGGGAAAACAGGCTACCTAAGTATGATTCTCAATCAGAGACAACGATCGACAGCTGCCTTTGATTGAGAACCATACCAGGCCAAACACAGAAATACAACATAGAAAAAAGAACATAAGACTACCCACCCCAACTCACAACTTGACCAAACTAACACAAAGACATAAAAAAGGAACTAAGGTCAGAACGTGACAGATATACTGTACCCAAATCCCAAGTCAACACCTATAACTCCTCCTGGAGGACATTGTAAACTTGTAGAGTAATTGACCTGTAAAGAAACATATTATTTTTCTAATTTCCACTCTGAAATGTCAGAGTTGATATAACATCACCCCTAAATAAATCTGTAGTCACAAGCAGTAATGCAAAAATTCCACCCAGCCCATTAGAAGGCAAATTGCTGAAACATTTTTACAAGGAGAGAGTCTATTGGGTAGAAAGGGCCAAGTGATTGATATGATGAGCTTACATTTTCCTTTTTATTTAAAATGTCGCCAACAAAACAACAAACGAAGGAACAATTGTGAAGCTTACAGGGGTATAGTGCCACTAACAAAGATAACTACCCACACTGAAAGGAGGGAAAAATGGCTACCTAAGTATGATTCCCAATCAGAGACACGGATAGACAGCTGTCCCTGATTGAGAACCATACCTGGCCAAAACATAGAAATAAAGAAACATAGAAAACAAAACATAGAATGCCCACCTCACATCACACCCTGACTGAACCAAATAGAGAAATTAAATGGCTCTTTATGGTCAGGGCGTGACAGGTAGGCTACTGATGCAACCAGGTCACATATGGCATCTATGGAGGAGACAAACAAAGAGTAGTACTGGGAAGACAACACTGTCTTTATATAAATGTCAAAACAGCCAGATGGTCACAGCGCCATTGGCAATTGACATTACCAAATCTGGGTTTCGTCGTTAATTCCTAGGTTGACGCTGGAATTTTTAAGATGCCAAAACATGGAAAAGAATTACTCGTTGAAAAATGGAATTATTTACCATTCGTCACGACACAGATGACTTGAGTGTGCACAGGGAAGAGGTTTTACATAATAAATGCTGTTTTCACAGCAGTCGCTTTGTTTTCTAATGCTGCAAACCAAATAAAATCTGGCTTTTTTATATGCATACTTGTCTCTTTTTAGCGACCCCCCCTTTGCGCCAAGCGTTTGCTTCCTTAAAGTGAATAGACAAGCCTGACTTGAGTCACTTCGCTGTAAGGGGATTTGCTAGCTGTCTCTCTTCGTCTTGCCTGACTACATTTAGAGATATACATCAGGAATATGGAACTCAGGAGGGAGAAGGGAATAAAGCCAACACCAGTTGTTAGACTTGACTTGACCCAAGGACTGGCCTGGACCTCCCTGGGGAGCCACTGAGGGTTCTCTCTGAGAGGGTGACACCAACCCGGGGCCACTCTCCTACTCCTAAGACTGTGAGCAGATGGTTCGGACCAGGCAAGATTGCACCACCAGAG
Source organism: Oncorhynchus masou masou (assembly GCF_036934945.1). NCBI lineage: Eukaryota > Metazoa > Chordata > Actinopteri > Salmoniformes > Salmonidae > Oncorhynchus > Oncorhynchus masou. Next base: position 22,849,283 of record NC_088216.1, read on the forward strand.
AGGGCAATGTAGAGATAGAAGAAAATTGGATTCATGCCATGCTTGTAAAATGCATTGCAAAACTATGTTTTTGTTGGAGTGATGGTCGTGTGTGTGTGTGTGCACTTGCATGTTCTTGCTTAAGAGTGTGTGTGTGTGGAGGTTCCTGCAGGGGTCTGATGTTGTCAGACAAGCTCACTCTCCTTGTCCAGGGGGTGGCACCACACAGACAGGGAGCAGTCCCCTTCTATGACAGCATTAATTGAAAATTCACATCGAATAACTGGGGCACCAGCTGAAATCCCAGAGAATACTTTTGTCCTGTCAGCTTGTATCACCCTCTTGAAAATCTTAATCATGTGTCCGAAAATGCCTTGGTCGCCCAAAACCAAACGGAATTCAAATGTTGAAAGCATAAATGTAGGGCGGTTGCGAAAAAAATAAAAAACTCCTTGTAACACAGGTATTTTAAAGTTTGTTTACTTAGTGCCAATCTTTGTTGGTCCTGTTTAGTCAACTGACAATCGATTCAATGCAATACGGAATGGCACAAACTGTAAACAACTTTTAAATATATATATATATATTTAACCTTTATTTATCTAGGCAATTCAGTTAACCTCTTGAAACTCCCCATCCCGGATCCGGGATTGTGACTAAGCCTCAGGCTCATTAGCATAACGCAACGTTAACGATTTCTGAAAATCGCAAATAAAATTAAAATAATGCGTTTGCTCTCAAGCTTAGCCTTTTCTTAACAACACTGTCATCTCAGATTTTCAAAATATGCTTTTGAACCATAGAAATTGACTAATTTGTGTAAGAGTATGCTAAGCTAGCATAGCATTTTGTGTAGCATGTAGCACGCAACATTTTCACAAAAGCCAGATAACCAAATAAATAAAATAATTTACCTTTGAAGAGCTTCTGATGTTTTCAATGAGGAGACTCCCAGCCACATACCAGATGCGCAGTGTTTCCTGAAAGCGTCTGTGTGTAGGAGAAATCGTTCCGTTTTCTACATTGCGCCTGGCTACCGAAACGAACCGAAAATGCAGTCACCTACAACGTGAAACTTTTTCCGGATTAACTATATAATATCGACCGAAACATGGCAAACGTTGTTTGGAATCAATCCTCAAGGTGTTTTTTCACATATCTCTTCATTGACATGCAGTTCGTGGAAGCTTGCTTCTCTCTCTGTGCCCCATGGAAAAATACTGGCAGGTGACTTTTGCGCACCAATTTCGGCGCAGGACACCGGGCGGACACGTGGTAAATGTGGTCTCTTATGGTCAATCTTCCAATGATCTGCCTACAAATACGTCACAATGCTGCAGACACCTTGGGGAAACGACAGAAAGGGCAGACTCATTCCTCTTGCGTTCACAGCCATATAAGGAGATCATGAAAGACAGAGCCTCAAAAATCCTTGTCATTTCCTGGATGCCAAGTCATCTTGGTTTTGCCTGAAGCTCACGTTAAAGGGCACGCACAGAGAAGATATTTGTATTTCTGGACACGTAAGAGTGTTTTCTTTCGAACAGTAGCAATTATATGCATAGTCGAGCATCTTTTTGTGACAAAATATCTTGTTTAAAACGGGAACGTTTTTCTTCCAAAAATGAAATAGCGCCACCATAGGTGTAAGAGGTTAAGAATGTCCTAAATTCTATCAGCATATCGATTGCGCAACCAGGGCTGGTAAAACCCTGGATCATTGTTATTCTAACTTGCGAAACACATATAAGGCCCTCACCCGCCCTTATTTCGGAAAAGCTGACCATGACTCCATTTTGTTGCTTCCAGCCTACATACAGAGACTAAAACAAGAAGCTCCCGCGCTCAGGTCTGTTCAACGCTGGTCCAACCAATCTGATTCCACGCTTCAAGACTGCTTCGATCACGTGGATTGGGATATGTTCCGCATTGCGTCCAACAACAACATTGACGAATCTGCTGATTCGGTGAGCGAGTTCATTAGAAAGTGCATCTGCGATGTTATACCCACAGCAACGATTAAAACATTCCCAAACCAGAAACCGTGGATTGATGGCAGCATTCATGCGAAACTGTTAAGGGAATTTTTATCTATAATGACTAATTATGTATACATTTCAATCAGGATGTACTAATCAGAATACTAAATGTTACTGTATATGTATGGGTTTTCTTTCTTGATCCCAGTACTGAAAATAATGTGTGTGTGTATGTGGCCAAGAGTTTAGAACAATGACGGTCTGTTCCTTGGTACAAATGAATGAACTATATCTCCAGACTGACTGGAATGCTTATCTACACTGACTGACCTTGGCTCTAGGCGAGGAGGGAAGGCTTGAGAGCTATAGAGCCTTTCTACCAGTGTCAAGAAGAGATGGAACATTTAGAAAACGCTGACGTCATTTTCAGTTTCTAACCTGTGATAAAATGTGTGTGTACTCAGTACTCTCTTGAATAAAGACTGTAACTTGACTTTAATACCGGGGCTCTGTCCATTCCTATAAAATAAGGGTCTTGCAAATTCTTGTGAATTGACAGAGTGTTTAATTTTAATTGGGAATTAAAAACAGATGAATTAAATTCCTTCAACAGAAACTGAAAGTGCAAACCACTGCTTTTAATCAGGGCAAGGTGACCGGAAACATGACCGAATACAAACAGTGTAGCTATTCCCTCCGCAATGCAATCAAACAAGCTAAGCGTCAGTATAGAGACAAAGTAGAGCCGCAAATCAACGGCTCAGACACAAGAGGTATGTGGCAGGGTCTACAGTCAATCACGGATTGCAAAAAGAAAACCACCCCCATCACGAACCAGGATGAGGACAATACAGTGCCACTGACACGGCCCACTACCAAAACCTGCAGACTCTGCTTCACTGCAGCCGACGTGAGTAAAACATTTAAAGTGTCAACCCTTGCAAGGCTGCAGGCCCAGACGGCATCCCAAGCCGCGTCCTCAGAGCATGCGCAGACCAGCTGGCTGGTGTGTTTACGGACATATTCAATCAATCCTTATCCCAGTCTGCTGTTCCCACATGCTTCAAGAGGGCCACCATTGTTACTGTTCCCAAGAAAGCTAAGGTAACTAAGCTAAACGACTACCACCCCGTAGCACTCACTTCCGTCATCATGAAGTGCTTTGAGAGACTAGTCAAGGACCATATCACCTACACCCTACCTGACACCCAAGACCCACTCCAATTTGCTTACCGCCCCAATAGGTCCACAGATGATGTAATCGCAACCACACTACACACGGCCCTAACCCATCTGGACAAGAGGAGTACCTATGTGAGAATGCTGTTCATCAACTACAGCTCAGCATTTAACACCATAGTACCCTCCAAACTTGTCATCAAGCTCGAGACCCTGAGTCCCGATCCCGCCCTGTGCAACTGGGCACTGGACTTCCTGACGGGCCGCCCCCAGGTGGTGAGGGTAGGTAACAACATCTCCACCCCGCTGATCCTCAACACTGGGGCCCCACAAGTGTGCGTTCTGAGCACTCTCCTGTACTCCCTGTTCACCCACGACTGCGTGGCCACGCACGCCTCCAACTCAATCATCAAGTTTGCGGACGACACGACAGTGGTAGGCTTGATTACTAACATGACACGTCCTACAGCGAGGAGGTGAGGGCCCTCGGAGTGTGGTGTCAGGAAAATAACCTCACACTCAACGACAACAAAACAAAGGAGATGATTGTGGACTTCAGGAAACAGCAGAGGGAGCACCCCCCTATCCACATCAATGGGACAGTAGTGGAGAGGGTAGTAAGTTTTAAGTTCCTCTGTGTACACATCACGGACAGACTGAATTATTTCACGCACACAGACGGCGTTGTGAAGAAGGCGCAGCAGCGCCTCTTCAAGCTCAGGAGGCTGAAGAAATTTGGCTTGTCACCAAAATCACTCACAAACTTCTACAGATGCACAATCGAGAGCATCCTTTCGGGCTGTATCACCGCCTGGTACGGCAACTGCTCCATCCACAACCGTAAGGCGCTCCAGAGGGTAGTGAGGTCTGCAAAACGCCTCACCGGGGGCATATTACCTGCCCTCCAGGACACCTACACCACCCGATGTCACAGGAAGGCCATAAAGATCATCAACGACAGCAACCACCCGAGCCACTGCCTGTTCACCCCGCTATCATCCAGAAGGCGAGGTCAGTACAGGTGCATCAAAGCAGGGACACGAAAGACTGAAAAACAGCTTCAATCTCAAGGCCATCAGACTGTTAAACAGCCACCACTAACATTGAGTGGCTGCTGCCGACATACTGACTCAACTCCAGCCACTTTAATAATGAAAATTTATGGAATTAATGTAAAACATGTATCACTAGCCACTTTAAACAATGCCACTTAATATAATGTTTACATTCCCTACATTACTCATCTCATATGAATATGTATATACTGTACTCTATATCATCTACTGCATCTTTATGTAATACATGTATCACTAGCCACTTTAAACTATGCCACTTTGTTTACATACGCTACATTACTCATCTCATATGTATATACTGTACTCGATACCATCTACTGCATCTTGCCTATGCCGTTCTGTACCATCACTCATTCATATATCTTTATGTACATATTCTTTATCCCTGTACACTTTTGTGTATAAGGTAGTAGTTGTGGAATTGTTAGGTTAGATTACTCGTTGGTTATTACCGCAATTTCGGAACTAGAAGGACAAGCATTTCGCTACACTCGCATTAACCTCTTACATCTATGGGGGCGCTATTTCATTTTTGGATGAAAAACGTTCCCGTTTTAAACAAGATATTTTGTCACAAAAAGATGCTCGACTATGCATATAATTGATAGCATTCGAAAGAAAACACTCTGACGTGTCCAGAACTACCAAGATATTCTCTGTGCGTGCCCTAGAACGTGAGCTTCAGGCAAAACCAAGATGAGATGGCATCCAGGAAATGAGCAGGATTTTTGAGGCTCTGTTTTCCATTGTCTCCTTATATGGCTGTGAATGCGAGAGGAATGAGCCTGCGCTTTCTGTCGTTTCCCCAAGGTGTCTGCAGCATTGTAACATATTTGTAGGCAGATCATTGGAAGATTGACCATAAGAGACCACATTTACCAGGTGTCCGCCCGGTGTCCTGCGCCGAAATTGGTGCGCAAAAGTCACCTGCCAGTATTTTTCCCTGGGATACAGAGAGGAAAGCAAGCTTCCACAAACTGCATATCAATGAAGAGATATGTGAAAAAACACCTTGAGGATTGATTCCAAACAACGTTTGCCATGTTTCGGTCGATATTATGTAGTTAATCCGGAAAAAGTTTGACGTTGTAGGTGACTGAATTTTCGGTTCGTTTTGGTAGCCAGACCTAATGTAGAAAACGGAACGATTTCTCCTACACACAGACGCTTTCAGGAAAAACTGCGCATTTGGTATGTAACTGAGAGTCTCCTCATTGAAAACATCAGAAGCTCTTCAAAGGTAAATGATTTTATTTATTTGGTTATCTGGTTTTTGTGTAAATGTTGCGTGCTAAATGCTGCTCAAAATGCTATGCTAGCTTTGCATACTCTTACACAAATTAGTCAATTTCTATGGTTCAAAAGCATATTTTGAAAATCTGAGATGACAGTGTTGTTAAGAAAAGGCTAAGCTTGAGAGCAGACGCATTATTTTCAATTTATTTGCGATTTTCAGAAATCGTTAACGTTGCGTTATGCTAATGAGCCTGAGGCTTTAGTCACAAACCCGGATCCGGGATGGGGAGTTTCAAGAAGTTAACATCTGTTAACAATGTGTATGTGACAAATAAAACTTGATTTGATTTTGATTTGAAGAACAAATTCTAATTTACAATGACAGCCTACACTAAGCTAACAACTAAGATTCACAAGGTGGCAATTATTCCAGAACATTCTCCCCTCTTCGAAATCCCCAATTGACCTACAATGAATGGAAGAAATTGTCAGCTTGTTGCCTCGCAATTAACCAACTGTGGCGAAAACATATTATTAGCGTAACTAAATGTCCCATGTCTACAAAGACCAATTCAAAGTGCCAAATGCAATTTTGAATGTTGATTTAGTTCTGTGATGTGCTAATGAAAGATCGCTAATGACTTTGAGAAAACAGTTCATCTCTCCTCCAAGCCAGTCAGAAGTTTAATTGTATTAGCCCTGTGAATTGCTGGTGTTTATTGCCGGGGTCAATGCTATGCGGCCCGGTAACAAGTACACTAAATGAAACATGTTTTTCCATAGTGAATACTTAATGAATATCTAGTCCCTCGGGAGTGTTGAATCAGTGAAGCATGGCAGAAACACCTGGCTAATAAAATAACATTTCATAATGTCTGTGTCCTTGTGGATATTTTTTGTATTTATTTAATTAACTAGGCAAGTCAGTTAAGAACAAATTCTTATTTACAATTACGACCTACATTGGCCAAACCTGGATGACCCTATGGGTTTCCCAATAACAGCCGGTTGTGATACAGTCTGGATTCAAACCAGGGTGTCTGTAGTGACGCCTCCAGCACTGAGATGCAGTGCCTTAGACCGCTGCACCACTCAAGAGCCCCGATAACTGGCACTGCATGTGACGACCGTGTTGTGTCATGATTGCATTAACCATACAGTAGCTGTGTTATGGAACATTGGACATGTCAAAGAATAATCATTAAAACATACATGTAGTGTGGGAAACATTATTTGACCGTTTATTTTAATGTATTTTTCTTGAGACACCTGTATAGGTGTATGTTAATGAGACTTCTGCCTGTTTACACAACGATTCTTCTCATTCAAAGACTTCAGTACCTGTTCCAAAATGTAGCTACATTTTATACCCCCCATAACCACACTACTGATCATGTCCACTCTACTCTTAAGCCCCGGGAACAGCATCATTTAACTCTGATGCAGAGAGAGAAGAGCCAGATAAAGAAAGAGAGGGTGAGAGAGAGAGGGTGAGAGAGAGAGACAGAGAGTCTGAAAGCCACGTCCAAATCCCCCAAAAAGCAGCAGAGAGCTTGCAAATCAAACGTAAGAACAGATGACACCAAAATGGCAGCCGAACGAAACGCTGATCTATATCCAAAAGTGATTAAGCCCACCTGCCTTTTAGTAACGCGTTAGAGGCCAAGCAATGACTCCATCAAGTTGAGGGAAAGGCCTGTTCATGAGAAAGGGAGATGGGAGATGTTTGATGGCTCTATCTGGGCACACACACCACAAATGGAGAGGTTTGATGGTTCTTTCCGAGCTGTTTGTGTGTGTGTGTGTGTGTGTGTGTGTGTGTGTGTGTGTGTGTGTGTGTGTGTGTGTGTGTGTGTGTGTGTGTGTGTGTGTGTGTGTGTGTGTGTGTGTGTGTGTGTGTGCGTGTGTGTGTGTTTATGGCACCTGTTCATTGGAAAACAGGATCCATTTTCCTGTCATGATTCTCCTTGACTGACATGTATGCTATTGAGCTGGCGGTAAGCACATTTACTAAGTGTCTTTCAAGTGGCCCCCACACAATTACTTATAGTTTCCAATTGGCTCATTCATCCCCTCTCCTCTCCCCTGTAACTCATCCCCAAGTTGTTGATGTCAATGAGAATGTATTCTCAGTCAACTTACCTGGTAAAACAATGGTAAACTAGATAATAAATAGTGAGAGAAAAAAGTGTCTGTGTATGTGTGTACATAGTGTGTGTGTGTGTGAGAGAGAGAGAGAGAGAGAGGGCTGCCGCTAGGCCTTGGAGTTAGTCAAGCGAATCAAACGCTATCTGGCTGCCCAGGAGAATCCTTGGCGGGGGTTTGAATGTGCACACTGAGGAAGAAGGATAAAAGCACAAGCCAGGCCTGGCGGACCCAGACACTCTCCCTCTCTCTGGCTCCATATTATCTCCAGTCTTGAGTGGTGAGATATCTCCTTCCTTCTTCTCTCCCTTCGACACTGAACTGCGAACCTTTGGCCAGAGACTTCAATGTCTCTCATGGTACATTATCATAGGACAAATACTAAAAAAGTAAAGAACTAAAATACAAGAAGGTTATGGAGTAGGGGACAGAGAAAATGGAAGATGATGTGATGGGAAACCAGGTTTGGAGATATAGTGGGGCTTTGGTATGGTCTAATACACCGTGTTCATCAGGGTAGAAGACATAGGTAGACCAGTGTCTAAGAACAAGGCCATAAGTGGAGAGTACACTACAATAGAAGCAGCAAGACAACTGAATGGTCTAAAAATATTCTTCAAAGTGCAATTAGATGAATTTTCCACTTCTTCTCACCTCCTTCACCCGCTACATAAAATACCGAAGACTTGTTCTTTCCCATTTAATTTTGAATTTGTGGTTACTGAGACATATTCTACTATATTCATCCAGTGAGGGACAAAAAAATTGTTTGGAGTCTTTTCTCATCTTCTCCTCTTTTCTTTCTCTTTTTCACAGCTCTGGTATGTTTCTCTGTTCACCCTGTCAGGCAGAGAAGAGGTGAGGGAAAGAAGAAGGGAGGAAGTCTTTCTTCACCAGAGGCATACCAGTGTGTGTCATTGTGAATCTTTCTCAGAGGTGACACGATAAGGCGACAGCAGGACACCTGATTAACGCTGAGCCGCATCTCATAAAAGTTTTATTCAAATTTTTCAACGTTGTCTTCCTATCGGTCACCTTGCTGGAGCAGCAGACGGATGTGTCCAATATAGAGGAGATGTTGTAAAAATTAAGATAATACATTTAAAAATGTGTTACCTATAGTGTGCCGTTGTAGTCGTAGGTTCTGTCAGGTACAATTAAAAATGCAAGAATTGTTTCCTTTTAATGGCCTGTGTTGAGATTTGCTTTCTCCCTCAGCAGATGACACAGGGGGAATGGTCGCTGTCATCCATCAACCAAGTGATCCATTGGCTCAATGTGATACAGCCCACCAATAACGCGGATCGACTTGCCGGAGCCACCCACCAGCATTAACATCTTGATAAGACAGTGTCAGGGTGATAGACTATGGCTGTTGTGCATTACCGTGACAATCTTCTCCCACCATCCCGCCATCCACGACGCCATCCATTACTGCTATTTCCGACTGTTTATGATTGATCCAACATTTTGGAGAATCGCTTTGGCAGTTGTTGCTCCCTGCACTTTTTGCGATTTATGGCTTTCCAGAAAAAACGATGAGAGATGTTGGCGATTCACAGAGGGGATGAAAACAGGGTGTTTTATACACTTACTGTAACATATTCTGTCTGTGGAGAGACATGGTCCTGAAGGCGAATCTTTACATTATTTAAATGGAAGAAAATGTATATCTAATTCCATATTTACAATTTTAAAGAGCCCTGTTGGTTAAAGAGCTCTGGGAATTATTACATTGTTTAATCTGATTTTGGAGTATTGAGAATAAGAAAACAATGTAAGTCATATATATACAGTGGGGCAAAAAAAGTAGTTAGTCAGCCACCAATTGTGCAAGTTCTCCCACTTAAAAAGATGAGAGATCCCTGTAATTTTCATCATAAGTACACTTCAACTATAACAGACAAAATTAGATAAATACGTTCCAGAAAATCACATTGTAGGATTTTTAATGAATTTATTTGAAAATTATGGTGGAAAATAAGTATTTGATCAATAACAAAAGTTTAATACTTTGTTATATACCCTTTGTTGGTAATGACAGAGGTCAAGCAGGGCAGCAGGGTAGCCTAGTGGTTAGAGCATTGGACTAGTAACCGGAAGGTTGCGAGTTCAAACCCCCAAGCTGACAAGGTACAAATCTGTCGTTCTGCCACTGAACAGGCAGTTAACCCACTGTTCCCAGGCCTTCATTGCAAATAAGAATTTGTTCTTAACTGACTTTCCTGGTTAAATAAAGGTAAAATTAAAAAAACATTTTCTGTAAGTCTTCACAAGGTTTTCACACACTGTTGCTGGTATTTTGGCAGATCTCCTCTAGAGCAGTGATGTTTTGGGGCTGTTGCTGGGCAACACAGACTTTCAACCCCCTCCAAAGATTTTCTATGGGGTTGAGATCTGGAGACTGGCGAGGCCACTCCAGGACATTCTAATGGTTCTTACAAAGCCACTCCTTTGTTGCCCGGGCGGTGTGTTTGGAATCATTGTCATGCTGAAAGACCCATCCACGTTTCATCTTCAATGCCCTTGCTGATGGAATGAGGTTTTCACTCAAAATCTCACAATACATGGCCTCTTTCATTATTTCCTTTACACGGATCAGTCGTCCTGGTCCCTTTGCAGAAAAACAGCCCCATAGCATGATGTTTCCACCCCCATGCTTCACAGTAGGTATGGTGTTCTTTGGATGCAACTCAGCATTCTTTGTCCTCCAAACACAACAAGTTGAGTTTTTACCAAAAAGTTATATTTTGGTTTCATCTGACCCAATGACATTCTCCCAATCTTCTTCTGGATCATCCAAATGCTCTCAAGCAAACTTCAGACAGACCTGGACATGTCCTGGCTTAAGCAGGGGGACACTTCTGGCACTGCAGGATTTGAGTCCCTAGCGGTGTAGTGTGTTACTGATGGTAGGCTTTGATACTTTGGTCCCAGCTCTCTGCAGGTCATTCACTAGCCCCCCCCCCCCCCATGTGGTTCTGGGATTTTTGCTCACCGTTCTTGTGGTCATTTTGACCCCACGGGGTGAGATCTTGCGTGAAGCCCCAGATCGAGGGAGATTATCAGTGGTCTTGTATGTCTTCCATTTCCTAATAATTGCTCCCACAGTTGATTTCTTCAAACCAAGCTGCTTACCTATTGCAGATTTAGTCTTACCAGCCTGGTGCAGGTCTACAATTTTGTTTCTGGTGTCCTTTGACAGCTCTTTGGTCTTGGCCATAGTGGAGTTTGGAGTGTGACTGTTTGAGGTTGTGGACAGGTGTCTTTTATACTGATAACAAGTTCAAACAGGTGCCATTAATACAGGCAACGAGTGGAGGACAGAGGAGCCTCTTAAAGAAGAAGTTACAGGTCTGTGAGAGCCAGAAATATTGCTTGTTTGTAGGTGACCAAATACTTATTTTCCATCATAATTTGCTAATAAATTCATTAAAAATCCTACAATGTGATTTTCTGGATTTTTCTTCTAATTTTGTCTGTCATAGTAGAAGTGTACATATGATGAAAATTACAGGCCTCTCTCATCTTTTTAAGTGGGAGAACTTGTACAATTGGTGGCTGACTAAATACTTTTTGCCCCACTGTATATATATATATATATATTTTTTAGAGGTCTATTCTCCCAGCATAAAAATACAACTAAGCCAGAACCAACAAAAATATTACACAGAATATTGCTACATTGTCTGTATTAGGACAACATACTGTAACTCGGTGAAACGTTGATGTTAGATAATACACACAGTTGATGTAAATTGGAAAACATGGTGACTCCGTCATGCAGAAAGTCACTCTAGGCCCTGAAGGTCTATCCATTGGCTCATTCAGGTCTGGCATGGGTCATTTGCACACAATCGGCATCACCCATTCCCAGGCAGCCCTAACAAACAGTTCTGCCGTGTGTTGCATGGTATGATGAATTCAGACATCCATGGCCATCCAGCGACCTCACAGGGCACATCCGATGAGTCACCCCAGCAGACTGGGCCTGGGATACGATCGCAGGGTTGGAGGGCGATCACCATGGAGGTTCAGTTATGGCTACAGTGTAGTGGGGACAGCCACTAAAGACCGGTTAGTTAGCCCCTAGAGCTAAAGGCTAGGCAGTCTGCCCTTGAGTCATGCTGATGACTAAGGTTCAATATACGATCCATCACAACAGCTACAAAAAATAAGTAGGGTTAGTTGAAGGCTACGGTATCAGCTGTACTGTATGTGCAATTGAGCTGTGGAGAGATAGATAGGAGTTACCTCAACTATAGGTTTTCTACTCTGCTCACAAGTACAATTGGAGGTAAAATACATTTTAGAGCATGTAAATGCAAGATAGATGAAAGATTACAGGTATGTGATTGTGCTATAACACGATAAACCACAGTCTTATTCTAAGGTTTCTGTGTACTTTGACAATTATATTCTATAACAAGCTCAACCTCATTCAAAGAACCTGTCATTAGCAATAATCATCTTGCCTAATACTTTCAAATATTTTTCCAAAATAGAAAATCACTGCTTCTGCAACCCTTTCATGTAAATAACACACCTGCCACAACTAACAAATCACAGTCCTCCAAGCTAGTATTATCTCCATTAAAACATGCAAAGACCTAAATATCAGGCCTCCTGTTGTTGTGAGTCTCTAATCGAAGTGTGGATGAGAAAATAAAGAATGCCCTATTGAGGGAGGCGAATTAAGACTTTTAAGTCTCATTAACGGCTGTGATTCGGTCGGTATGGCCCTGTGTGCTGTGTTCCTTGATATTGCGCATGCTACGTAGATAGCACCAACTGGGCCTACAGTGATCATTACAATGAAGAGCACATTTATTCTCACTGTCAGGGACACAGTCAATGCATTTACATGACTCACTCATTTCTTAAAGGGATAATTCTGTATTTTGGCACTAGCATGCTAGCAGATGCTCTGTCAGTCACCACATTCTTATCAGCAGACTGAGCCTTGGTTTCTCAAATGAATGCCTCACCTGGGTCACCAACTACTTCTCTGATAGAGTTTAGTTTGTCAAATCACAGGGCCTGTTGTCAGGACCTCAGGGGACCACAGGGCCTGTTGTCAGGACCTCTGGCAGTCTCTATGCCACAGGGTTAAATTCTCGGAACGACTCTCTTCTCTGTATACATCAATGATGCCGCTCTTACTGCTGGTGATTCTCTGATCCACCTCTACGCAGACGACACCATTCTGTATACTTCTGGCCTTCCTTTGGACACTGTGATAACTAACCTCCAGACGAGCTTCAATGCCATACAACTCTCCTCCTGTGGCCTCCAACTGCTCTGAAATGCAAGGCATGCTCTTCAACCGATCGCTGCCCACACCTGCCCGCCCATCCAGCATCACTACTCTGGACGGTTCTGACCTAAAATATGTGGACAACTACAAATAGGCATCTGGTTAGACAGTAAACTCCCCTTCCAGACCCACATTAAGCATCTCCAATTCACAATTAAATCTAGAATCAGCTTTCTATTTCGCAACAAAGCATCCTTCACTCATGCTGCCAAACATACCCTCGTAAAACTGACTATCCTACTGATGCTCGACTTCAGCGATATCATTTACAAAATAGCCTGCAAAACTCTACTCAACAAAATGGATGCAGTGTATCACAGTGCCATCTGTTTTGTCACCAAAGCCCCATATACTACCCACCACTGCAACCTGTACGCTCTCGTTGGCTGGCCCTTGCTTCATACTCGTTGCCAAACCCACTGGCTCCAGGTCACCTACGAGACCCTGCTTATCTCAGTTCACTGGTCACCATAGCAGTACCCACACGCAGCACGCGCTCCAGCAGGTATATTTCACTGGTAACCCCCAAAGCCAATTCCTCAATTGGGCGCCTTTCCTTCCAGTTTTCTGCTGCCAATGACTGGAACGAACTGCAAAAATCGCTAAAGCCTCTTATCTCCCTCCCTAACTTCATGCACCAGCTGTCAGACCAGGTCACAGATCATTGCACCTGTACATAGCCCATCTGCAAATAGCCCATCCAACTATCTCATCCCCATACAATATTTATTTATTTATTTTGCTCTTTTGCGCCCCAGTATCTCTACTTGCACATTCATCTTCTGCACATCTATCACTCCAGTGTTTAATTGCTATATCATAATTACCTCACCACTATGGCCTATTTTATTGCCTTACCTCCTTTATCTTACTTCATTTGCACACACTGTGTATATAGTTGTATTTTTTCTACTGTATTATTGACTGTATGTTTGTTTATTCCATGTGTAACTCTTTGTTGTTGTATGAGTCGAACTGCTTTGCTTTATCTTGGCCTGGTCGCAGTTGTAAAAATAACTTGATCTCAACTAGCCTACCAGGTGAAATAAAAAAATAAAAGACACCCATAGACTTCCACTCATTGCACTAATGCTAGTTAGCATTGCCTCGCAAAACTATCTCTAACTTATTTCATACTGGACACAGAGACATACAGTTAAAGTCAGACATACAGTTAAAGTCGGACATTTACATACACCTTAAACACTTTAAACTGTGTGTTTCACAATTCCTGACATTTAATCCTAGTAAAAATGCACTGTCTTAGTTCAGTTAGGATCACCACTATAATTTAAGAATGTGAAATGTCAGAATAATAGTAGAGAGAATGATTTATTTCAAATTGTATTTCTTTTATCACATTCGCAGTGGGTCAGAAGTTTACAAACACTGAATTAGTATTTGGTAGCATTGCCTTTAAATTGTTTAACTTGGGTCAAATGTTTTGGGTAGCCTTCCACAAGCTTCCCACAATAAGTTGGGTGAGTTTTGGCCAATTCCTTCTGACAGAGCTGGTGTAACTGAGTCAGGTTTGGAGGCCTCCTTACTCCGACATTTGCGACCAAGCGTTGACTTCCTGACTTCCTTCCTTGCTTCAATATATCCACATCATTTTCCTCCTTCTTGATGCCATCTATTTTGTGAAGTGCACCAGTCCCTCCTGCAGCAAAGCACACCCAGAACATGATGCTGCCTCCCCCGTGCTTCATGGTTGGGATGGTGTTCTTCGGCTTGCAAGCGCCCCCCTTTTTCCTCCAAACATAACGATGGCCATTATGGCCAAACAGTTCCATCTTTGTTTCATCAGACCAGAGCACATTTCTCCAAAAAGTACAATCTTTTTCCCTGTGTGCAGTTGCAAACCATAGTCTCGCTTTTTTATGGCGGTTTTGGAGCAGTGGCTTCTTCATTGCTGAGTGGCCTTTCAGGTTATGTCAATATATGACATGCTTTACTGTGGATATAGATACTTTTGTACCTGTTTCCTCCAGTATCTTATCAAGGTCCTTTGCTGTTGTTCTGGGATTGATTTGCACTTTTCGCACCACAGTACATTCATCTCTAGGAGACAGAACGCATCTCCTTCCTGAGCGGTATGGTGGCTGCGTGGTCCCATGGTGTTTATACTGGCGTACTATTGTTTGTACAGATGAATGCGGTACCTTCAGGCATTTGGAAATTGCTCCCAAGGATGAACCAGGCTTGTGGAGGTCTACAATTTTCTTTCTGAGGTCTTGGCTGATTTCTTTTGATTTTCCCATGAGGTCAAGCGAAGAGGCACTGAGTTTGAAGGTAGGCCTTGAAATGCATCCACAGGTACACCTCCAATGGACTCAAATGATGTAAATTAGCCATTCAGAATCAAATCAAATCAAATCAGAAGAGAACAGAAGCTTCTAAAGCTGTGACATCAATTTATGGAATATATTTATGGAATATTCCAAGCTGTTTAACCTCTGGGATATGTGGGACATCCCACCTGGCCAAAAGCCAGGGAACATGCAGAGCGCCAAAATCAAACTTTCATTAAATCAAACATGCAAGATAGCAAATTAAAGCTACATGTGTTGTGAATCCAGCCAACATGTCAGATTTAAAAAAGGCTTCTCGGCAAAAGCAAACAATTCAATTATCTGAGGATAGCACCTCTGTCAACAAAGAGAGAAAGCATATTTCAACCCTGCAGGCGCGACACAAACGCAGAAATTAAAATATAATTCATGCCTTACCTTTGACGAGCTTCTTTTGTTGGCACTCCAATATGTCCCATAAACATCACAAATGGTCCTTTTGGTCGATTAATTCCGTCAATATATATTCAAAATGTCAATTTATTTGGCGCGTTTGATCCAGAAAAACACCGGTTCCAGCTTGCGCAACGTGACTACAAAATATCTCAAAGGTTACCTGTAAACGTTGCCAAAACATTTCAAACTACTTTTGTAATACAACTTTGGTATTTTTTTTACATAAATAATCAATACAATTAAAGACGGGATGATCTGTGTTCAATACAGGAAGAAAACAAACTGTAGCATGCTTTCTGGTCACGCGCCTCTATCTAACAGTACACTTCAATTGACCCTCTGTAAGAAGGTCCCTTAGTAATCTGGATTCCCAATGAAAATCCATTGAAAAGAGAATGACCTCAAAAAAATAAATCTGAATGGTTTGTCCTCGGGGTTTCGCCTGCTAAATAAGTTCTGTTATCCTCACAGACATGATTCAAACGGGTTTTAGAAACGTCAGTGTTTTCTATCCACATATACTAATAATATGCATATCTTATCTTCTGGGGATGAGTAGCAGGCAGTTGAATTTGGGTATGCATTTCATCCGGACGTGAAAATACTGCCCCCTGTCACCAAGAAGTTAACGGCACAGTCAATTTAGTGTATGTAAAACTTCTGATTTACTGGAATTGTGTACAGTGAATTATAAGTGAAATAATCTGTCTGCAAACAATTGTTGGAACATTTACTTGTGTCATGCATGAAGTAGATGTTCTAACCGAGTTGCCAAAACAAGAAATTTGTGGAGTGGTTGAAAAACAAGTTTTAATGACTCCAACCTCAGTGTATGTAAACTCCGACTTCAACTGTATATATGTTATCGACTAGCTCCTCTGACTCTGGGGAAGTAGATATTGGGCCTCAATGCCAAAATCCTGAAAAATCCCTTTTAGTCGATAAAGATGGGGGGAAGATTTCTTCCGACGCAATGTTCGCAAGCTTTGTTTATGCAATGGATGCACTCCATGAAGCATGATTTTGATGTTGTAGCTACACCTGGACGTCAGGAGGGAAGGAGGTAAAGTGACATATTGAGGGAAAAAACATCCATTTAGAATAGATCAACATCACGGACGAATATCCCTCAAATACCAAATACGATATTCAGCTTTTAAATGAGCTGACATTGTTATTCATGAGAACAGTGAGAACGCAACAACACAACTAACACATCGTATTGCCTTGTTCCTAACCCAAGAAGCCTAGTATCCTACAGCTTATTATTGCTCTTTGTTACCTTTTCAATTATTTTGCAGAAACAGCAAAGAATCTAACTTGTCTTGCTGTACCTACAGTACAGTATTTGACTATTTATGCACCTCTGACTACCTCTCCTCCTGCTCTTCTACTAAGGTACATTGACTATAAATAGAAGAAACTCAGGCAAACATGCAGGTAAATAAAGCTGTCAAAGCATCACAATCACATTGAAGAATGCCAGCTATGGCAACGTGTCTATGTATCCATTAAGGGTAACGCATCATTCCAAGCTAAGTCCTCATTATCAGGGAAGGAATACATGTGGTCTAACTCTTTCGGCAGAGGCTCATGAGTGTGGGAATAGTGTCGGCAGGCTCTGGATACCTCTCAGGTCAGGTGCAATTCGGCTGTGCAGAGGCTCAAAGGTAGCTCAATTAGGACATTGCGGTACTTCTCACTCCTCAAGATCAACGCCCTCTAGTAACTTTGCTTCTCTCTTTCTCTCTCTCTCTCTCTCTCTCTCTCTCTCTCTCTCTGCTGGAGTAGAGGCAACCAATCGGATGGCTTGCAGAATGCGGTCAATTAGTACTGACACCTTGCCTTCAGAGTGTTAAGGGTTGCAGTCTGTAAGTTGAGAGTGGATGGGTGTTCTTCTGTGGAGTACTAGTCATCTATTGAACAACTAAAACCAAACAAGTTATCCTGACAACAACCTTATTAATAACAAGAGATGGTGCTGAAAGTGCAGTGCATCAGTAGAGTATAAAAGGCTCTGCAGTCACGTACACAAATTGACATTGTCACCTCATCCCAATTATACAATGATCATCATCATTAACATTTAAAAGGTGACCTGTTGTCTTGGCACAAGCTGCTTTACTGGATTCCTGTTTGTTTTCTTTCTCAGCTCCCTCTTCTGCTCCAGCCTTTGTCTCTGATGGCCTGGAAGGGGCATTTGGTTATTGCCCCCTACAGACATTTTCAGATGGACAATGCAAACAACAGATTTTCCTTTTTTCTGCTCTTGTTTTGGTTCAATTCCCTGGCCTGAAGGTTGGTTATGTCTGACTGAAGATTCAGATCTAAATAACTCTAAATAGGCTGTCATTGTAAAGAAGAATGTATTCTTAACTGATGTGCCTAGTTAATAATAAAGGTTCAATAAAAATACATTAAAAAATAAAAATACATTGCAGTCTTGTTGAGACAATATAATTTATCAAATTTGTTTAGATCCGTTAGTGGGTATTTCTCCTTTGCGGAAATAATCCATCCAACTGACAGGTGTGGCATGTGTCGCAATACAAAGCAACTCTAAAATGTGCAGTTTTGACACACAACACAATGACACAGATATCTAAAGTTTTGAGGGAGCGTGCAATAGGCATGGTGACTGCAGGAATGTCCTCCTGAGCTGTTGCAAGATAATTAAATGTTATTTTCTCTACCATAAGCCACTTCCAACGTTGTTTTTAGAGAATTCGGCAGTACGTCCAAGCGGTCTCACAACCGCAGATCACGTGTAACCACGCCAGCCCAGAACCTCCACATTTGGCTTCTTCACCTGCGTCTTAGAGCAGCCACCTGGACAGCTGATGAAACTGTGGGATTGCATAACCGAGACACCATCTCAAGGAAGGTCATCTGCGTGCTCAATGTCCTCACCAGGGTCTTGACCCAACTGCAGTTCGGTGTCGTAACCAACTTCAGTGGGCAATTGTTCACCTCTGATGGCCACTGGCATGCTGTAGAAGTGTGCTCTTCACAGATGAATCCCAGTTTCAACTGTCCTGGGCAGATAGGGAACAACATGTATGGCGTCGTGTGGGTGAGCGGTTTGCTGATGTCAACGTTGTAAACACATTGCCCTGGGGTGGTAGCTGGGTTGTGGTGTGGGCAGGCACAAGCTACGGACAACAAACACAATTGCATTTTATTGAAGGCAATTTCAATGCACAGAGATACCGTGATGAAATCCTGAGGCCCATTGCCGTGCTATTCATCCCCTGCTTCAGCATGGTAATGCGTGGCCCCATGTTTCCAGGATCTGTACACAATTCCTGGAAGCTGACAATGTCCCAGTTCATCCATGGCCTGCATACTCACCAGACATGTCACCCATTGAGCCAGTTTGGGATGCTCTGGATCAACGTGTAGGACAGCATGTTCCAGTTCAAGCCAAAACCAAGCAACTTCGCACAACCATTGAAGAGGAGTGGAACAACATTCCACAGGTCACAATCAACAGCCAGATCAATTCTATGCATCACACTGCGTGAGGCAAATGGTACAGACTGGTACAGACTAGTTTCAGACTGGTTTTCTGATCCACGCAACATTTCTTTTTGTTAAGTATCTGTGACCAACAGATGCATATGTTTGTTTCCAGTCATGTGGAATCCATAGTTTAGGGCCTAATGAATTTATTTAAATTGACTAATTTACATTTTTTTTTATTTAACTCTTATTTTACCAGGTAAGGTGACTGAGAACACATTCCCATTTACAGCAACAACCTGGGGGATAGTTACAGGGGTGAGAAGGGGGGATGAAATACGCAATTGTAAATTGGGGATGATTAGATGACGGAGATGGTATGAGGGCCAGATTAAGAATTTTTCCAGGACTCCGGGGATTAGAACATTACTCTTACAAGAAGTGCCATGGGATCATTAGTGCCTCCAGACAGTCAGGACAGGCAGACATTTTGGGCAGACATTCCCATCTGAAAGATAGCACCATGCACATGGCAATGTCCCCAAATCAATGCCCTGGGACTTTGAGATATTTTTTATTTTATTTATTTTTAATTTTTTGACCAGAGAAAAGGATGCCTCCTTCTGGCTCGCCAACACCACTTCCAGCAGCATTTGGTCTCCCATCGAGGGACCAACCAGGACCAACCTTGCTTAGCTTCAGAAGCAAGCCAGCAGTGGGATGCAGGGTGGTACAGTATGCTGCTGGCAAATGAACTGTAACTCACTAAAATCCTTGAAATTGTTGCAATTTGGGTTTATATTTCTGTTCAGTGTATATTCCCATAATGTTTTGCAAGGCAACCGCTTGCAAGGCTCCCTCATCCTTATTCCAAAGCAATGAACCAGAGTTTAAATAATAAGACCATAAAACTTTTATTCACATTGCTTCCTATATGATACATTAAGGCAGGGTCCCAACCATCGCCCAAGATGGCTTTCAAACTAGAAACTACTTTGAGAAGAGGCAGCAGAGGCACATCATAACAAACATACTAGACTAATCCGGTAAAAACCTCAAAAAGCTATCAATAGAAAATGTACCCCGTTCCTTATTTTGCAAAATGGGCAAATATTACACTGTAAATAATATAATTGCAAAAAAGACACAACAAACTTTATAAAGTAAGCCATGTTTACTGACAGTATTGCCTGAACCCTAATCTCTCGTGGACGGACTATGTAACCACAAATGGTACCGTAGATCTGTCATGATACAACAGGATGTGTGAGATAAGCAGCATTAGTTCCGGTGCTTGAGTTTTCCGTCACTGGTTATTTGGACAATTTTGCAGGTGTTAGAAGGGAGGGGACATTTGTCCCATAGACTTGCCCGTAACTTGCAAAGATGGAGGGTGGAGCTCTTCGTTCTATCTATTTTCATAACACGTATGGACTCAGAACTTAATAGAGCATCTGACCAATTACAAAATACTGTTGTTCTGGGTTAACCGAAATGACCTAAACCCAAACCAAGACCCATCGACAGTTTCCTTATGTGCTTTGTATGATATAGCTCGTCTGCATATCTCTTCACCAAAGGTTATCTGGTCAATTAAAAAGTTAAAATCTCTTTCTGAGGTCTCATGATTAACACAGAGGCATGAGCCTTTAATCTGAAATGTGAAAGATAAGGCGACCAAGAAGTGTTTGTCAAGGGTTCTTCTGGCGACCTTGGCCTTTTAGAAGACGGATAACACACGGCAACCCCCTGTCACCCTTTCAACCTCAGCCTGCCATGTGAAGACAACCGTAGGCTCATCACGTTAGCTCTGTATTAAGCCAGCTATCATGGAAGAAGTGGACACAACTCACACACTCCGAGTTTCCCATTGACACATGTATGCAAGTGTACATTGATATTAGCAGTATTCTCTCACACAATCATCTCTCTCTCTTAACAACCACACATACATATTAAACCTCCGCTCACCGCCGTGGGTGACCCTCCGTTCTGTTCATGGCTAAAAACGAGGGACAGATGTCTGCAGCACACAGCTGTATCTCAATGTGTTTGCTTAGCCAGTGCATCTTTACAAATGACCCACAAGGAACTGTTTGGAAAAGAGGGGAGAAAATGATTCACCATCGATAAAATCTAGATTGATTTGTGATTCTCTTTTCGGTTTTGAAAACGAAATGCAGCCTCATTGAGGTTGTTTTTTTCCCACGTCCCTAATAGTAACTGAGATAAAACATATGTAGGCATACCTTTAAGTGAGTTTGTGAAACAAAGGCCCAGACAGAATTTATTCCATTCTTTCATGCTTGGGTATTTCCATATGTCTCCCATACCTCCCTAATCCACCCATCCATCACATTTCACTGTGGGCTAGACAGCTGTCCAGGGCTAAAGCATACTCACAGTCCAGCAGTCAGTCAAATTGCATCTAATGCCATTAATTCCTTAGCAGTCAAGGCGGGCACACAGAGAGATGAAATTCAGTGTATGTCTTTCCTTTTAACCTTATTCAAGGGTTGAATAGGCTTCTTTATTTTAGTGGTGGTGGGGGATATGCTGTGTGTGTAAGTGTGAATGTTATCCTAGCACATGTGTGTGTGTTTGTGTTTGTGTGGCATGTGTTTGTGTGTAAGAGAGAGAGAGAGACAGAGAGAGAGAGAAAAAGAGAGAAAAAGAGAGAAAAAGAGAGAAAAAGAGAGAGAGAGAAAGAGCAAAGGTGTCAAAGAGGCATAGCCATGTTGATACAACATGTCAAGATTAATTAGAGGATCTTGCTCTGGCTCTTGTGTTAAGACGTGATATGATGTTAGCTTACAAAGGAGCCCCTCCACAGTAAACTGTTGGCTCACTACTACATAATGACATGCGTTTACTCAACCCAATCCCATTTGGCCTTTAAGGACATTGCAGTATGAACAAAATAGCAAACAGGCCTCTTATGTTGCCATGCCAATTAAAGTAATCAGTGTACAATGTCTCCCTAACAATACAACGAAATAACATATTAGAGTATGGTATAAAATGTCTGCTTAACGCAACAACTAAATAATGTATTAGAGTATTGTATGAAATGTCTGTCTAACAATACAACTAAATAACATATTAGAGTACGGTATAAAATGTCTGTCTAACAATACAACTAAATAACATATTAGAGTATGGTATAAAATGCCTGCCTGACAATACAACTAAATAACATATTAGAGTATGGTATAAAATGCCTGCTTGACAATACAACTAAATAACATATTAGAGTATGGTATAAAATGTCTGCCTAACAATACAACTAAATAACATATTAGAGTATGGTATAAAATGCCTGCCTGACAATACAACTAAATAACATATTAGAGTATGGTATAAAATGCCTGCCTGACAATACAACTAAATAACGTATTAGAGTATGGTATAAAATGTCTGCCTAACAATACAACTAAATAACATATTAGAGTATGGTATAAAATGCCTGCCTGACAATACAACTAAATAACGTATTAGAGTATGGTATAAAATGTCTGCCTAACAATACAACTAAATAACATATTACAGTATGGTATAAAATGCCTGCCTGACAATACAACTAAATAACGTATTAGAGTATGGTATAAAATGTCTGCCTAACACTACAACTACATAATATATTACAGTATGGTATAAAATGCCTGCCTGACAATACAACTAAATAACATATTACAGTATGGTATAAAATGCCTGCCTGACAATACAACTAAATAACGTATTAGAGTATGGTATAAAATGCCTGCCTGACAATACAACTAAATAACATATTACAGTATGGTATAAAATGCCCGCCTGACAATACAACTAAATAACGTATTAGAGTATGGTATAAAATGTCTACATAACAGTACAACTAAATAACGTATTACAGTATGGTATAAAATGCCTGCCTGACAATACAACTAAATAACATATTAGAGTATGGTTTAAAATGTCTACATAACAGTACAACTAAATAACGTACTACAGTATGGTATAAAATGCCTGCCTGACAATACAACTAAATAACATATTACAGTATGGTATAAAATGTCTGCCTAACAATACAACTAAATAATGTCTTAGAGTATGGTATAAAATGTCTGCCTAACAATACAACCAAATAATGTCTTAGAGTATGGTATAAAATGTCTGCCTAACAATACAACTAAATAATGTCTTAGAGTATGGTATAAAATGCCTGCCTAACAATACAACTAAATAACATATTACAGTATGGTATAAAATGCCTGCCTGACAATACAACTAAATAACGTATTAGAGTATGGTATAAAATGCCTGCCTGACAATACAGCTACATAATATATTACAGTATGGTATAAAATGTCTGCCTATATGCCAAATAAATACCTTATAAGCCTCAAAAGACAGACCGTTACACAGCTTTATTGATGCCCAGTAAGAAACACCTTTGTGGTTGAGGGTAATCTACACAGCTCTTTATCACATGGTGAGGGACACTTCTCTTCTCTGTGTGGGCGTGCCAAATCTACTGTGTAATGTCATTTCAGATAAGGAGCCTAGAGAGAATATAGCATAGCTGAGGGGACACTGGCCTGATAAACTGGACTCTGGTGTGTGTGTGTGTGTGTGTTCAACAAGCTGTTCTCACCATCCCCAGTAATGATATACTAGGCCTAGACTTTTCCATTTTGGAGAGTGAGAAGTCAATGTTTCCAGCCTGAATGTGAATGTTCATGACACAGCAACACTCTGATGGCTCTATATAGTTAGTGGGAATTGCCATGTGTTCACAGGGATGTGGATGATATTTTACAGATCAAAGCACAGCAGATGAGGACAAACTCATGACCTGAATCATGGCACATGTGGATATCAGTTGTTATTGGTTTTAACTCAATGGAATTGATTGTGCACGCGGCGAAAAGCCTCCACTGGCCAGGTTACTGACAGTGATTGGCACCACATGGTAATCCCTATCCTGTCAATTCCCAAGAGTACAATTGCCAGACTTCAAACCTTTCTAAATCACCATCCCTCTCTACCTGCCTGCTTCTATAACAGTGCACCAATGTCACTAAAAAAGACAGAGGTCCTCAGGAAAACAGATTTTCAATGTTAGTGGTAAAACTCAAAGCTTCATTCCATTTCATGGCTTTTCAGATGTTGTGTGTGTGTGTGTGTGTGTGTGTGTGTGTGTGTTTCTGTGTGTGTGCGAGTGCCTGTTTGGTTTACGGCTTCTATGATTGGGTTGGATTTGAATGAGGCCCATTGTTTTCCCACACGGGGGTTTGCCACGGTCCCCTCCTCATGAAGATTGCCTTGTTAACCCACTCAGCGAGTGAGTACAGGATTGCACTTTATTTAATGTATGGTGGCAGCTCTCCAACATGATCCTTTTTACATTACGGTGAGCTGTGAGCTCTGCCACCATAGCCACCACTCCAATCTCTTTCTATTATGGCTTCTCTCCTCCCTGCCTCGTACCGACTCCCATCCCCATCATTACACTGTGATAAACTTCTGATGACGATCATCCTTTCAGAGAGACGAGTGGGAGTCATTTTCTGTCACTGAGGATTTGAGAGGCCTGATAAATACAAATTGGACAACATTATACAACTGAATAGAGTAATGAGGAGAGAGGCTTTTTTGTTGTTCCTCTTTGTCGCAAATGTAATGTGGCCATTACATTCCTAAATAATCAAGATATGTTCTCCCATGAGTTTTGAGGGTACACACTGTCCATTTCTATTGGAGCCTTTGGTTATATGCTTTAGCCAAACAATAATCACATGTATCTCTATCACAGTATGTAGGTAGGCCGTAATTGTAAATGAGCTCACTTGCCTAGTTAAATAAAGGTAAAATGAAAACAATTCAAAATTAAACAGTAACTTAAATATTACTTTAAGTAACATATTCCTTGCTAAGTACCTAAGAGCACCTCACAAAACAAGAGGGTTGACATTCAAGTTTAATTAGACTGCCAATCAGATATTATTTTTAGCTTCATGTTACATGTCCCTCAACACTATTACTGTACTGCCTTTCACTTTCCATCAGCAGTTTCTGATCTGAATTTCACTTTCAGACTAAAGTTCAGCCTAGAAGCTGGTAGGAGCTTGTAGTCCGTCAGGCTTGATGAGGTGTCATTAGAGAGTGAGTTAGAATGATTGATATCTTCAAATGGAAGTGTGGATGTGAGAAAAGGCAACATTTCCCCCTCAGACAGACGTCTGTATTAATAAAAGATTAGTAGGAATAAATCACCAGCTCTGTCTGTGCCCTCAGAGGGACTTAATGATTGTTGTTTTACCTCACGTAGGTATAAGTGTTGAGATGCAGTACTAGCACTTCTAAAAGTCCTAAATGGAAAAACTCCTGTGAACTTTACCCACGTCAAATTTCAACAAATGATTGCTAGGCTTGATTGCTAGGCTACAACACTTCTTCTGTGTACAATTATTTTCCATCCTAACTATTTCAAATACAACCATTTGAAATATCAATAATTTGTCACTGGTTTCTAAAACCATTTTCATTCAATTGGTTGTAAGTCAAATCATTATTGTGGTGGGACACACACAATATTTCAGCTACTCTCTGGCGGTGATACTGCGAGAGCTTGACGTTTGGTTACTGGAAGCCATTTGGAGGTAATTAGTTGTGCAAATATTTCCACCTTAATCTATATTCATTGTCCCGACTTGCTGTCTTTTTGTATTGTGCCTTTGCATAATATACAGGGTAGTAACGATGAGGAATTCAATTATGTCTGCACGGGACCATTCTGAATCTAAAGTAGTTTCACACACTAGCTGAAACAATGTGAAATTGTCTGTCCTTGTCAAAACTTCTAATGCAGACAGGTCATGTGTAGCCTACTTAGCTATGTTTATCATACATTACACAGGACCATTTCCTTTCCTCTATGGATGTCACGCTCGTTCCACTCTCCTTCCCTGACGCTCAAAGGCGCCGCCCCCCCCCCCCTGGCATTGCGCACACATGCTCCCCTCGTCATGTGCATCAGCTATTCATTGCACTCACCTGGACTCAATCACCCGTGTTTATTTCCTCTGCTATATATGTCTGTTCCCTGCTTCAGGATTAATATTTGTTTGTCATTTAATTACCTGGTTCTGACGCTGTTCCTGGCCTGTTCAATATTTGTTCCACATTAAATGTTCAACTCCCCATACCTGCTTCTCTTCTCCAGCGCCAGTCCTTAGAATGAATAATGTGGACTGTGTGTTCTGCATGATAATGTTTTTAATGAAACAACAGTCTTAAGACAGTCTTTAGGAATAGACTGAATGTTTTATATTGTCCTATTAACAATGAGTACCAATCATATTGTTTTCAGAGTTATAAACTATTAATATGTTTTCAAATCCCTATCTTTTAAGAGAGCAGAGAGGGGACAGATGACCCTATGTTTATCCAGGTATATGTTATCACATGAAGACAGCTACCAGCCACAGAACATGGATTTATAATGACTATATGCAGGAAACAAAACTATATCTGTAATACCCCCCCCATTTTTAGATTCCCAGTCCCAGTAAAATTCCACATCCCGCATGATGCTCAGGCAATTGAAATTCTCCTGAGATTCCATTATGTAGAGACTAGCAAAACTCCATGGTAACGGAACCATCCTGAGCATTTATTTTATTTTGAATACCCTGCCTGCCCCGATACCACCAGCACAACACAAAAAGGGTATTCCCCTAGTCCGGTTTCTATTCCCCTAGTCCGGTATTCCCCTAGTCCGGTTAACCTTCCCCTAGTCCGGGTTCTTCTGCTGGACCAGAGGCGAGGAACCAGGGCCGCAAACCTTGACCACTCTTGCCACAGTGTGCGGTTGATGGAGGGAGTTTGGGACTATATGAGGAAAGAGGTTGTGAACCCATCCTCAAGTATTAAATGGATCATTCCAATTACATTCTGCAGCTAAAACAGTGCCGTGAGCAAAGAGAAAGACAGAGTCAGCGATGATACCATTAACAACATAACAAGCTCCAGTACCTCTCGGTAAAACAAATGAAATCATGAAGATGTGTTTTTATATTACTTATTTCTTCACTTCCTTTGCTTCTAACCTTGGGGACACAATCCATCATCATTCTTGTCTCGGCTCATGGCTCTGCTGGTTTTCACTCATGTCAGGTGTGTGCCATATGTTGTCCCCAACAAATACTCTATTCTCATCCTCCTCCATCTCCCTTTTCTCTCTCTCTCTCTCTCTCTTCCCCCTGTACTTTTGGCCTTTGATAATAAAAGAGAAGAAACACTTGGTGAGCCACCTGGAAGACGACTGGCCTCTTTATTAAATCGAGAGTTAAAGAGAAATTCCAACACTTTTCAACTTAATTTTCATTATCTACTGCACAATGCCAGCATCAACATAAGTGAAAAAAGTGCATTTCTACGTTTTGGAGAAAATAAATATACAGTTAAAAAGTTTTACCCGATTACATCATCAAAGTTTAAACATTTTAAAAACAGTGATTTTTAAACACGGTTAGATTCTGGGTTAAACTTGGAACAGTGTTCCAAGGAGTGAAAGAGATTGGTTTTTACATCAGAAGTGAATGGTTATCTGTAGGAGCCAGATGGCTTTGGAATGTGTAGGGGAGACGGGTTGAGATCTTAGAACCTAACAAGGTGACTGAGGGAGAGAGGGTAATGTATAGCGTTTACATTATGTCAGAATATGTTCTTTTTAGCCATCAGGTGTCCTATGGGAGGGATCCTCTGGGATGAGAAGAGGCACAGTCTGGTATCAATCACCATGACAGCCTTTAGTTGGGAAGGAGTGAGGACTTTGAGGTAGAGGTCAGGTCAGATGAAGTGAGGAAGAACAGATATCTAAGGTTCTGTCTAGCAACAGAGATGTACTGGCTGTTCAGATGTGTAGGAGGAGACTCCGCCTAGGAGAAGGGTTAAATATCAGTGTTTGTGTGAAATGTTGTCTGAATGCAGCTGTATCTAGTGTCCATTGAGTTATTTACTCTAAGAATTAGAACCTATCACTATGAGAATTGCGGGAGCAAAAAATACCCTCCCTTGGGCTAGACATTTGTTGCAGGTTTTGAAAATCACTGTTTTTTTGTACCTTACTTGTTTTCTTTTTAACCACAGATCATACATTATGTAGACACTGTTATGGTGCTGGAGATGATGAATATGATGCACTTTAACAAATGGAGGTTATATATGAC
Organism: Oncorhynchus masou masou; assembly: GCF_036934945.1. Classification (NCBI taxonomy): domain Eukaryota; kingdom Metazoa; phylum Chordata; class Actinopteri; order Salmoniformes; family Salmonidae; genus Oncorhynchus; species Oncorhynchus masou. The sequence goes on from NC_088216.1 coordinate 22,877,615, forward strand.
ACAAAAAGGTACATTATCGAGATGAATCTGCCTGAGAGGCAGAGAATAAGGCTATATTCAACTTAGTTACACAGACAAGCAGGCAGTTAAGATAAATGAATTATCTCTGTGAATTATTAATAAGATTATTCTGTAGGAAGAGAAACTCTTTATTGCCTCATTTTGCCATGGATATGGAAGAGATTGTAAATAGAGGAGGCATAGGCGTGTGTGTGTGTGTTCTAAAATGTAATGTTAAATACGTATGCATTTGTGTGTGTTAAAATGGAGTAGGTGTAATAAACATGATGGGAGACAGAGAGCTGGTTTCAAGCACAGGGCACAACAGGTGTTTATTTGTAAAGGACCACAGGAGGAGGCAGGTAGCTGGGTCCAGGACCAGGCAGGTCATACACAGGGGGTCCAAAAAGGCAACAGTACAGGCAGGGAAAAGGATAATAACGTCATCCGGGAGATCAAGCAACATGTTGATAACAGGAAATCCGGCTAATGCACAAGCAGGGAATAGGCAAAAGGCTTCGTTAGTGAGGCAGGCAAACACTATCATACACGAGAGGATTACATTACGGGAAAAACAGAGCACTGAATAGAAGTATCAAAAAGCAAACAATAATTCACAATGATGGGGTGCAAAGAACTGAACTAAATAGTGTGTGTTAATGACATACAGGTGTGTGAACAGGTGATCAGAATTCAGGTAATTGGGATCTGGAGAGTTGGGAATTGGGAATTGGGAAGCTGCGTTCAAGGGATCTATGTGTTTGAGAGTGTGAGCTGGAAAGTTGGCTGGAAAGTGAGCTGCATTCATGGGATCTACGTGTTTGAGAGTGTGAGTTGGAAGCAGACGTTGTCTGTGTCTAGGTCACCGAGGCTGCCTCACAAAGCAATATTCATGTACTTAATAACCTTTTGTGACTAGGGGGCAGTATTTTCATTTTTGGAAAAATAACTTCACCGTAGTAAACGGGATATTTTGTCAGGACAAGATGCTAGAATATGCATATAATTGACAGCTTAGGAAGGAAAACACTCTAAAGTTTCCAAAACTGTCAAAATATTGTCTGTGAGTATAACATAACTGATGTTGCAGGCGAAAGCCTGAGAAAAATCCAATCCGGAAGTGCCTCATGTTTTGAAAGCGCTGCGTTCCACTGCGTCCCTATTGAGCAGTGAATAGGCTATCAACCAGATTACTCTTTCTCCGTATTCTTGAAGGTGTCTACAGCATTGTGACGTAGTTTTACGCATTTATGTTGAAGAATACCCGGAAGCGGCTACATTGCGCAAGTGGTCACCTGATGGCTCCCAGAGTAACCCTCTCGTAAAATACAGAGGGAGCCATTATTCCAATCGGTCCTACTGAAAAACTAATTGTCCCGGTGGATATATTATCGAATAGATATTTGAAAAACACCTTGAGGATGGATTATAAACAACGTTTGCCATGTTTCTGTCGATATTATGGAGCTAATTTGGAATATTTTTTGGCGTTTTCGTGACTGCAATTTCCGGGCGATTTCTCAGCCAAATGTGAAGAACAAACTGAACTGTTTCGCCTATAAAAATAATATTTTTGGAAAAAAGGAACATTTGCTATCTAACTGGGAGTCTCGTGAGTGAAGACATCCGAAGCTCATCAAAGGTAAACTATTTAATTTGATTGATTTTCTGATTTCCGTGACCAAGTTACCTGCTGCTAGCGGGACAAAATGCTATGCTAGGCTATCGTTAAACTTACACAAATTCTTGTCTAGCTTTGGCTGTAAAGCATATTTTGAAATATGAGATGTCAGGGTGATTAACAAAAGGCTAAGCAGTGTCTCAATATATTTAATTTGTGATTTTCATGAATAGGAATATTTTCTAGGAATATTTGTCTGTTGCGTTATGCTAATTAGTGTCAGTCGATGATTACGCTCCCGCATGCGGTATGGGGAGTCACTAGTTAAGAAACATATTAGCAACAACGGAGTTATATACTAGGGCAGAGAATGGAAACGCATCAGTGCACCTGTACAACATTACACATCAAACTGGAAATTACTTGCCTGTCAAGTCGGCTCCCGCTCCCCTCCCCCCTGGCGCTTGAAGGCGCCAGGCTGCCCTGCATGACACACTCCTTCCATACATTACGCACACCTGCCTGCCTTCACTCGCAATATTGGACTCACCTGGACTCACTCATCTGTTTATTTCCTCCCCTATATTTGTTAGTTCCATTTCTCTGCTCCCTGCTGCTGTATTGATTGTCTTTTGTTGTTTTATCTGTTTGCTGACGCAGTTCCTGTCTCGTTCCATGTCTGTTATATATTAAATGTTTTACTCCCCGTACCTGCTTCGTCTCTCCAGCGTCATTCCATGTGACTTTGCCGTCCCTCGATCTCCAAATACAGAATTATAGTATCCTCATCAGATGTCCATACGTCACAGACAATCACCGTTTCACAATCACCGTTTCACAAATAAACCATCTGGTTCTAAACAGTTTTAGAAACATCAGAGTGTTTTCTATCCAAATCTACTAATAATATGCATTTATTATATTCCTGGCATGAGTAACAGGAAGTTGAAATTGGGCATGCTCCTTATCCAAAAGTGAAAATGCTGCACCCTATACCTTAAGAAGTTAAAAGACTGGTGTTAAAGTCAAATGAAGGATGAAGACACAATCCCACTCATGTACGTCATTACTAGGATGAGCGTTCTTTACCTTACTTAGCTAGACACATCAGCTGGCAAACACCTGCTTTCCATGTCTGCGAGACAGAGACAGAAAGACAGGAGCACCTTAAGCGGTCAAGTGCAACCAGTCGGGGTGACTGCAAGACTGGTACACTTCCAAACCAGCTGACATCAATGAGAATATGCTGCATCGCAATGAGTGTGACCTGAGACAACCCTTGCTTGTTTTTGTATAATTCAGAAGTTCACAACTATGTTTTGATATCAGCAACACAAGTGTGACGAAGGCTGCAGGTATTTCATGTAGATTGAGGAGTTTTAGAGTAACTTCTAGGATCTGTTGTCACAAACACCTTCAACACTGTGATTTACATCTACACTGACTGACTTTCACAGAATAAAACATTTTTTTGGTTTGGTTTTTATTCCTTTTCACCTGATCTGAAATCTTCCAGGAAATAATCAGTTTTACTCTGGGTGAGTGTCCCTTGTTAGTTGGTGTATAATTGTGACTTGTCACTCAAGCTAACACCTGTCCCACAAGAGGTTTAAGGGATATGTTCTGCTCTGTCATTTAGTCAATTGCATTGATCATTCTCTCATCTCAATGTGGGCCTTGATGGTGATATCATACCTCAGTGCACCCTCTCTAACTTTGCATCAGTGCCTGGTTAAAAGGAAAATATTGGGGAATGAATAATGAATGCCGTTTTAAGATTGTGACAATAATATAAAATGTTACTGTTGTTGTTTTTGTGCTCTGGTCTCGACACTCTGTTTTTTCTCACTTGACGCCTCTCACTGGGCCATCTCATTGCCTTTCCCAGTTGCCTCCTATCACTCCTATGCAGATGATACTTGTGTACTTCTTTAACACGTTTTTTCATTTTTCCGTTCTTTGTTTTTTTCCCTCTGTCCTTCTATCATGCTGGTCACAGACTCCTCTCCTCCTGTTCATCTCTGCCAACCACCTGAGGGAGTCCTCCACCTCCTTGCTGTCCTCTCTCACATTAAAACACATTTACATCCTCTCTGAGTAGGTAATCCCTTCCCCTTTACTCCTTTGACAATTTCAAAGAGTAAATATTGTGTTAATGCATCAAATCTCACAAAATAATATCTCAATCCAGAGTTTAAAATGACCTTAAGCCCACTCTATATTTCTCCAGTGCTACACACATCAATGCACATTCTTAGAAGTCTCTTTACAAGCTCAGATACATTTGAGTTTTTTGAGACGCATCTTGGCAACACACAATATATGTTTGTTTTAATGATCAGAAGCTTCAGAGAAGGATAAACTCAATTCATACAATTTAGAATTTGGAGACAACATTGAGACAACGTCAAGGGTGGGGTTAGCTAGCAATGTCGATGTTCTTACACAGCCTTACACTCCCAAAAAACTAAAGGGGTTGGAAATGAGAAGATCAATGCATTCTGTTTTCCCTGTCATATAGGAACAAGTGGAATCATCAGAGACATAATGAACTCTCGGTATACAGATGCACACTTTTGCGTGTCAATCTTTCATAATTTGAGGGTTGTGATCATTTTGCATAATCAGAGTTCTAAGTAATGAGTCTCAAGCAAGCCAATGTAATGCTCTTTACTCATATATTGACATCGTTCTTAACATAGTCCTTTAGTTGAGAAATTTTGAAGACAACGGAGCTCTACACATAGATTTGAACTGTTTAGCTTCATTATATTTTTCATGAGTTGTAATAATTTCACATAACCATTGTTCTCCAGTAGAGCATCCTTTCTTAACTTCTTTGGAGTACCCGCCGTTCTTCTAAATTTCTGCCTAAAGACATACCCTAATCTAACTGCCTGTAGCTGAGGCCCAGAAGCAAGGATATGCATATTCTTGGTATCATTTGAAAGGAAACACTCTGGATTTTATGGAAATGTGAATTGAATTTCGGGTAATATAACACAATAGATCTGGTAGAAGACAATACAAGGAAAAAAACATATGTTTTCTGTGAACAAGAACAGCCAAACATACAGATAGGATGCTGGGCATGATTTGAATGAAGATCATAAGATGACAATAATAGCTGAGCAAAGTTTTAGACAGATAACTTCAAAAATGAGCGAGCTACATGACATTGAGCATGAGGTCACCCAGGTGTCCCACACAAATGTACCCAAATGTACCCAAGTGGCCGAATTTTACAGTGATACATTTTGAAGGAAAGAACTATATACAAAATACATAAATGCTACTCTAACACAACCCCCAAAAAACATATATATAAAATAAATAAATAATAATAATAATTAAACAATCAACGATAGACCGGTCCTACCATTGGTGCGCAATGAGGTCATTGATTTGTGTCTTCAAAACGGTTTGTTTCGGTCAATACGTCCCAGGAAAAGAACCATCAAGTATGGTTGTGCTAGTTACAACCAGAGGATTGCAATGAAACCAATCATGACTGGATAAACGTTTGTTTAGTGTGTGTAATTACCACAAACGCTTCGTCCAAAGTTGAATGAGACGGAAATCATGACGCAAGCGGTTTACAAATGTTTCGTGTTCGGCAAAACAAAACAAAAATTCACTGTGTAGTTAGGACACTTGGCATTGCCACCAGAGGAAGATCTTCAAAGGTAAGCAATTTATTTTGTTATTTCTGACTTTCGTGACGCTAATGCTTGGTTGGAAAATGCTAGTAATACTTGTGTGTGCAGGGAGCTGTCCTCAGAAAATCACATGGTTTTCTTTCGCAGTAAAGCTATTTTGAAATCTGACACAGAGGCTGGATTAACCTCTCTGGGATATGGGAGACTCTAGCGTCCCACCTGGGCAAAAGCCAGAGAAAATTCAGAGCGCCAAATTCAAATAAATTACTATAAAAATCAAACTTTCATGAAATCACACATGTAAGATAGCAAATTAAAGCTACACATGTTGTGAATTCAGCTAACATGTCAGATTTCAAAAAAGCTTTTCGGCAAAAGCAAACAATGATATTATCTGAGGATAGCACCTCTGTAAACAAAGAGAGAGAAGCATATTTCAACCCTGCAGGCGCAAAATGTCAATTTATTTGATGCGTTTGATCCAGAAAAACACCGGTACCAACTTGCACAACGTGACTACAAAATATCTCAATAGACTCACAGACATGATTCAAACCGTTTTAGAATCTTCTGACTGTTTTCTATCCGAATCTACTAATAATATGCATATCTTATCTTCTGGGGATGAATAGCAGGCAGTTGAATTTGGGCATGCATTTCATCCGGATGTGAAAATACTGCCTCCTGTCACCAAGAAGTTAATAAGATGTTCAACTTTTAAATGATGTAAGATACATGTATTTACAAGAATGTTTACTATAACAAATGGTGTATTTAGAATGTTAGCGCTCTGCAGTTTCACCGGATGTTGGCCTGGTGGGACGTTAGCGTCTGACCTACCTTAGAGAGGTTAAGGCTAGGGCTGATTTGAAGGTTTTACTGATAATCTCCAAAGCATTACATGGGCTTGCTCCTATCTTTACGATTTGGTCCTACTGTACATACCTACACGTACACTACGGGCACAAGACGCAGGCGTTTTATTATCCCTGGAATTTCTAAGTAAAGAGCTGGAGGCAGGGCTTTCTCCTAAGAGAGAGAAAACAGTAGATTGCACACGTCAAATGTGTGATTTATGACCCTATGTGTCATGATCGTCATATTGAGGAGACCAAAGCGCAGCGTGATGTGAATACATCCCTTTAACGATAGATGAAAACAAACCCGAAAATCACTAAACAAACAAACAAACAAAATATCAAAACGAACGTGACCGCTATAAATACTGAGTGCAAACATGCAACATCACATAGATAATAACCCACGAAATACCCAAAGAAGATGGCTGCATAAATATGGTTCCCAATCAGAGACAACGATAAACAGCTGCCTCTAATTGAGAGCCAATCTAGGCAACCATGGACATACATAAACACCTAGATGGTAAACAACCCCATAAACCTACAAAACCCATAGACAGTACAAAAACACATACATCAACCATGTCACACCCTGACCTAACCACAATATAATGAAAACAAAGAATACTCAGGTCAGCGCGTGACTCTATGTCATGGGTCACGTGTGTGAGCCCATATATGGGCATCCTGTCAGGACATCCTGGAGTGCCCATATATGGGTATCTTGTCATTCCTGTTCTCATGCTTTAGAGTGAGTGTTACCAGGAAGCCTGTGTAGAGAGGCTAGAACTGGAATAATGTGATCAAATTTTTTGGTTCTTGTCAAGATTCTAGCAGCCGTGTATGCACTAACTGAAGTTTATTTAGTGCTATATCCGGGTATCCGGAAAGTAGAGCATTGCAGTAGTTTAATCTAGAAGTGACAAAAGCATGGATTCATTTTTCTGCATAATTTTTGGGTAGAAAGATTTTTGCAATGTTATGTAGATAGAAAAATGCTGTCCTTGAAACAGTTTTGATGTGTTTGTCAAAAGACAGATCTGGGTCCAGTGTAAAGCAGAGGTCCTTTAAAGTTTTATTTGAGGCTACTGTACAACCATCAAGATTAATTGTCAGATCCAACAGAAGATCTCTTTGTTTCTTGGGACCTAGAACTAGCATTTCTATTTTGTCCGAGGTTAAAAGTAAACATTTTTGCCAACATCCACTTCCTTATGTCTGTAAAACACAGATTTCCAGGGAGGGCAATTTTGGGGCTTCACCATGTTTCATTGAAATGTAGAGCTGTGTATCGTCCGCATAGCAGTGAAAGTTAACATTATGTTTCCGAATGACATCATCAAGAGGTAAAATATATGGTGAATACAATAGAGGTTCTAAAACGGAACCTTGAGGAGCACCGGAATTTACAGTTGATTTGTCAGAGGACAAACCATCCACAGAGACAAACTGATATCTTTCTGACAGATAAGATCTAAACAGGCCAGAACTTGTCCATGTAGCCCAGTTCTGGTTTCCAATCTCTCCAAAAGAATGTGGTGATCAATGGTATCAAAAGCAGCACTAAGGTCTAGGAGCACAAGGACAGATGCAGAGCCCTGGTCTGACACCATTAAAAGGTAATTTACCACCTTCACAAGTGCAGTCTCATAGCTATCATGGGGTCTAAAACCAGACTGAAGCGTTTCGTATACATTGTTAGTTTTCAGGAATGCAGTGAGTTGCTGCGCAACAGCTTTAAAAAAAATGATAGCAATGGGATATTTGATACAGGCTGAAAGTTTTTTTATATTTTCTGGGTCAAGGTTTGGCTATTTCAAGAGAGGTTTTATTACTGCAGCTTTTAGTGAGTTTGGTACACATCCGGTGGATAGGGATATTATGTTCAACATTGGATAGGATAGTCTCCCATGATCCTAGGTCCTGGCGGTGTTGTGCAAACTCAGGACAACTGAACTTTGGAGAAATAAGCAGATTTAAAGAGGAGTACATAATTTGATTAATAATGATCATGATCTTTTCATCTAAGAAGTTCATGAATTTATCACTGCTGGAGTAAAAGCCATCCTCTCTTGGGGAGTCCTGCTTTTTAGCTGGCTTTGTGACAGTTTCAAAAACAAATGTAGAATTGTTCTTATTTTCCTCAGTTAAGTTAAATTAGGCTGATCGAGCAGCAGTGAGGGCTCTTCGATACTGCACGGTATTGTTTTTCCAAGCTAATGTGACACTCCCAGTTTGGTGTAGCACCATTTCCGTTCCAATTTTCTGGAAGCTTGCTTCAGGGCTAGGGTATTTTCTGTATACCAGGGATCTAGTTTCTTATGACAAATGGTTTTTGTTTTTAGGGGTATCACGCAAGGTTAAATTAAGGTCCTCAGTTAGGTGGTTAACTGATTGTTGTACTCTGACATCCTTGGGTAGGTGGAGAGAGTCTGGAAGGGCATCTAGGAATCTTTGGGTTGTCTGAGAATTTATAGCTCGGCTTTTGATGATCCTTGGTAGGGGTCTAAGCAGATTATTTGTGGCTATTGCAATCATAATAAAATGGTGGTCCAATAGTCCAGGATTATGAGGAAAAACATTAAGATCCACAATATTTATTCCATGGGACAAAACTAGTTCCAGAGTATGACTGTGGCAGTGAGTAGGTCTGGAGACATGTTGGACAAAACCCACTGAGTCGATGATGTCTCCGAAAGCCGTTTGGAGTGGGTCTGTGGACTTTTCCACGTGAATATTAAAGTCACTAAAAATGATACTATTATCTGCCATAACTACAAGGTCCGATAGGAATTCAGGGAACCAATAGGAATTCAGGGAACTCATTGAGGAACGCTGAATATGGCCCAGGAGGCCTGTGAACAGTAGCAATAAAAAGTGATTGAGTAGGCTGCATAGATTTTGACACGAAGCTAAAAAGGAGAAAACTCAGTCATTTTTGGGGGGGAAATTGATATTTTCTCGCGTAAATGTTAGCAACACCTCCGCCTTTGTGGGATGCGCGGGGGATATGGTCACCTGTGTAACCAGGAGGAGAGGCCTCATTTAACACAGTAAATTCGTCAGGCCAATCACTTAAAGAATACGATCAATGATTAGTCAATTGACTATAACTGCCTTGGAAGTGAGGGATCTAACATTAAGTAGCCCTATTTTGAGATATCACATATCTCAATCGATAATGACAGGAATGGAGGAGTTCTCTATTCTAGTGAGATTGCTAAAGCGAACACCGCCATGTTGAGTTTTGCCCAACCTAGATCGAGGCAGTGAGTTTGGCACTGTGCTAGTGGAAAACTCCACTAAACTCCACTAAACTCCACTAAAAATACACAGAAGGACAATGTTAGATTACATCATCTTTCATAGCTGACCTGCTCTACAAATGCTTCCCTATCTTTCAAGCCATGTATCACTAAATTAAATTAGGCCCACATAAATATTTTCATATGTGGCATGCGAGCTATGAACGGGAATGGTAACGTACAAACTCAGCCTCAGCCTGACACAGGAGAGAGAGAGTAAGAGAAAGCTATTTAAGTAGAGACTAAGGCCGAGACTGAGTCAGTGGTGGTTAAGACTAGGCTTAAACATGAGCGAACTCCAGCTAATAATGGCTCTCTGTGTCTGTGAAGGTCTCTATTTCGTTCTGCCTATCTCTGTGTGAGTCCACATCTCAATATCAACAGTGGTAGTAGCTATAATCAACAGTGGTAGTAGCTATAATCAATCTGGGGACTGAGGAAGCTTCAAGGCACACACCCAGACAAACCAGGATATCTGGCAATGTTCTTTTATTGAATGTATTGAAGCCTGCTAAAATTTGTCCCAAATGACATCCTATCCTCTATATATAGTGCCCTACTTTTGGCCAAAGCTCAATGGGCCCTACATAGGGAATAGGGTGCCATTTGGGATGAGATCCTAGACAGGGCAAAACAAGATATGCAAGGAAAGCAGTAAAAACTGCGTATATGTAGACTGTTTGGAGGTAGAAACAGGCTGTTCTCCAATGGACCAGACAGGTGCTAGCCTACATATCAAAGACGTTTAGAAGCAATTAACACCTTACCTAAGGACATTGTTCACACAAGGCCTTTATAAAATTCACATTGACAACGCGTTTCTAGTGGTGAAGTGTTTTCATGACTAGACCCGGGAGCGTTTCCTGACTTGATTAAACTGTGGGGCCTAACAAGGGCCCAGAGTATTACATTAGGCACTAAGTATAGGCTATCACAAGGGCTCAGAGTAGTTCCTGGTTGGGTCACACAGTCAGGGATAACTCAAGGCCCTTTTCATTCATAACAATCCCACATTTTGCAAAAAACTTCTAAAACGGTAAACAGAGCAACTCATGTTTTGATGCCCCTCCCACTTAGTAAAACTCCTCTGAAGAGAAGGCAAATGAATAATGCATTGATATCTATAAACACCCTCTCTTTCTCTTTCTCTGTTTTACTGAGCACAGTTGCATTATTAGGTTTCAAACCAAGCTTGTCTTTACTTCTCTTAAAGAGTTATTACAAATGGGTTATTACAAAGAGTTATTACAAAAATAAAGATATAATACTAGTGTAAAATAAACTTTATAAATACAGTGTGATCTATTTCCATAAGTTAATAGCGTGCTCGGGAGAAGGAGAAAAACAACTATAATTTTGTGAGTATAGTCAAGATCAGAAAGAGAGAGAGAGAGAGAGCGAGAGTGAGAGAGAAAGTCTTCCTTTTGCAAATACAATGGAGAGACAGGAGTTCAAAGTCACGTACTTCTTGCTTCCCCAGACTGACTCTGTTAGCAAATCTCCCATCATCAAGCCACATATATTTCCCTCCACTAAATGAAAGATGCTTACACAATATGTTTGGTAATGGCCGATGTTTAATCAGGTTATTGTCATTAAAATCTAAATGGGAATAAAAAAAGAAGGAGAAGGGGATAGTAAAGTTAATGTGGCGTGGCCCGGTTTTACAACCACTCGCAGTCTTTTTCATAGATAAACCGCTAGATTATTTTAATTAGACAGTGTGTTAATTGAGTGTGGTCCTGGGGTATAATGCAGTATGTCATTATTAGTCTGCATCAGCGACAACCCCTCACGAGTGTGACACCAGTCACCCGACCGAGTGAGAAAGAGAGGAGAGAGTGACAGAAAGAGGAAGGGGGAGTGTGTGTGTGTGTGAGACAGATGAACGAGAGATGAACGAGTGAAAGAGAGAGAGAGGGTGAGAAGAGAACGACAGATAGACAGGTAGGTGATCTCCCCCATCAACATATTCTCTGACATCATTACTTACTCATCTCGTTCTGCCTGTGTGATAATGTTCAGGAAATGCCAAGAGAGATCGACATTACAAGGTATCCCTCTTTGCCTCAAAAGCAGGCGGTAAAGGTCATGACTCTATGCCCAGGGGAAGCATGCTGCATATACCACCAACTTCATTCTATCTACTACACTGCACAATGCAGTTGTCGTGTCTTTTGCTATGCCGGATTAATTGCTATGACATGCTATTCTATAAAATAATTTATCCTTAGTAGATATCACCTGTTTGAGCTAATCATGTCAATGTAATTAACTAGAGAGTCGGGCACCACTAAATAATATTTATAGAGCTGTTATCTTCCGAATAAACTCTTAAAGATTTAGCAATATTTTACATCAATAGCAGTCAACATGAATCGTCATCTTACTTCAGTCTCATCTGAAAGGTGTAAATTCTTGGTTATCTGCAAGAATCCTGGCTAACAAGTTGAATCAGCAATACAACATTGGGTTTAATTATTTATTTACTAAAATAAACTAATCACACAGAATAGCATATACAAATAATTAATTCATAACTTGATTACTAATTTCCGTCATAAAGGAAAATGTTCCTAGCGGGCGGAACAGATATTACAGCTTGTTACACAAAGGAAAAGGGGCTGGGTTGAGTGAAAGAGCGGGAGACTGGAACAAAGGCGAAGCTGTGCTATCGTAAATACAGTATCTTATGCATTCTAAATTACCGCCCATTTGGAAAAGGAAAATGCTATAAATATTTACTCTGAGCTGCGCTTCAGTAGGTTTGTGGTAGATAGAAGACTGTGTTGCCAAACCGAGTCCTTTGTCCTTTGAAGAATATCTCTGGTGGTCACTTAGATAAGTTGTAGTAACGTCGTTGTGTGGTTGATGGGATACTCTGTCTGTTCCTTCCTAACCTGCGTTTGCAGCTGCGTTCGCTAACTCAATGGCTAGGAGGTATCACTTCTGTCGTGAATAAGAGTTCAAGGTTCATACCATTCGCAACCAAAGCTCATGCTGACGTTGGCTTCATACTGTAGTTTTTATCTGAACCATTCTGACATGGGATCGTCATCTCACATCCACGGAACAGAAAGTTATGTTGTCGTCAAGAGCTGATATAGGAAGGAAGAGAAGGGGTGTCTGTGAAAAGTGTACAACCTCTGTCTCTTCAGGGGGTGGGCCACTGAGTGAGCAGCCCTAACTTATGAAAACCCACATCTCACATTTCAGAAGCTAAAATCACATTTCATCCCATCACAAATAATTTCATATTCAAACATTTAAATTGAACAACATTTCCACGTGAATCTGATAACTCTGATGTATAGACTTTCCACTGTGGAGTTTATGTCATCTTATCATTGATGAGAATGTCTCAGATGACAACCAAACTGACATCATATTCATTAAGTACCACTGCATATGTTCAATTGTTCAGATTACCAGAATATAGTTAATTTCCCCCCCACATTCTGACGTTCCCGGAATCTCTATGTTAAACCAAGGGGTTTTGCACATGTAACCTTAGTAGGGTAGAGAGAGGAAAAAGGGGGAAGAGGTATTCATGACGGTCATAAACCTATCCCCCAGGCCAACTTCATGACACAGTCCAACCAATACCATGCAAAACTGGTTTTGAGATCAGCTGTTTAGAGAACTAGAGACAGTCAGTCATACTTCGTCAGTGAAACCACTACCATCCAAACTGTACTGGGATCAGCGGTTAGAGAGCCAGAGACAATGTCACAGTCAGCCGCTATTTTATCTTGAGATGGGAAAAGGGGTTTAATAGAATAAAGATGGCACTAAATCACATTTTACACTCTTTTATATAAATGTAATTAACACCCACACACAGACTCTTTCTAACACACTCACACAGACGTACGCCAGAAAGACATGCGGCTCGATGCTCTGTTGACACCCTTGTACAGCAGAAATGGATCAGTGGCCAAGCATATTATTTCACTCAAGTCATACAGTCTTAATGTATCCTTCCACCAAGGCCTACTCTAGTACCCCTGCCGTGGCGATGGTACAGGAAACATATTGAGACCGTTAGCTTGGTGATTGGCTGCCTTCAAAGCCTATCATCCAATGAGTATCTCTGAGTCATGCAGGAGACGTGAGTCTCAAGGCTTTTAGGGAATTCTGTGGTCTTAGATAATATTTTGTTTCGGCAGCAGGTGCTATGTAATGTGGTTGTAATTGACCCTGAATATGTTGTAATGCAGCATCAATTCAGGAATACTTGGTAAATGTGTTGCTATCAGTGGAGACTGATGAGGGGAGGACAGCTCACAATAATGGCTGGAGCAGAACAAATGGAATGGCATCAAGTTGTCATTGATACCATTCCACTGATTCCGCTCCCGCCATTACATCGAGCCCATCCTCCCCAATTAAGTCCAACCTCCTGTGGTGGCTCTCAAATGCTGATAAGCCATCTGTAGCTACATTCAACTAGCTTCATTGGTAGGTCTTGGAGAGCAACTATGTCAAGGAGTTTCATGACCTGGCCCGACCAGGGACAGTTCACCAAGGTAAACGAGGACCCTAGTTATAATTCCATCGCCTTTCACATGTTTCTCTCAAACCAGTCCATTAACTAAACAATAAATTACATGCATGTCGATGATCTTGATAAAGTGACGAAACAAGATGCTAAACACAAACACATAGCTCGGCGCTAGCCTGAAAAGGTTGGGCCAAGTGCCCCATCTCGAATCCCGGCCAAGATGTTAGCTGTGGGGCGCAAGTCAAGTTGTATCCTCCGTCTAGTCGTGGTGGCGCATGGCGTCTTGCCACCAAGCTTCACTATTTCCACCGCGGAGAGGAAACAAGGGCTGGGAAAACACATTTGTAAACACAAATTAAACGAAGAGGGGAGGGGATGGAGGGGTGAAAAGAGGAAGAGTCCCTTTGGAAGAGGGCATTATTTATGACACCTCATCCTATTCTCCTCTCTTCCCTTCTTCCTCCAGAGCAGTTAGTTCCACCACAGTGCTAGGAAGCAAAAGAGTGCCTTTTTATATTTAGCATCACTAAATGGAAGGGAAGCCAACCAAGCGGTGAGACGAGACACAGACAGGGCTAGGAACAATCCCCCTGTGTACATCCTAAATCATGTTCCAGGCCACTGCATGGATAACCAAGCTGTGTTCAGCTATGCCAACCAACTACGCCACCCTCTCCTCACTGTTGGTGGGTGCAGTAAGGGGGTTGGCGAACAACGATATTCTTCCAGACGAGTGGATGTTTCTGACTAAGGAAGTTCAGTTCAATTCAATTCCATTTAGTTAAATTAATTTCATTTAATTTCAGTTGAGTTCAGTTCATTTTAGTGTAGTTCAGGGAAATTTCAAGATCATTTCAGTTTATTTCAGTTTATTTAGAGTGGAAGAATCCATTTGTACCAGGATATTCCTTTGTTCGGGTTGAGGGGCCACATGATTGAGTCTAATAAATGTTCTGCAATTATTGAAACAAATTATCCAACTATGTCCTATACAGCATGCCTACGGTATGGCAATTTGGACTTACAGCCTAAATATTGCAGTGGATAGTTACAGTGCCTTGCGAAAGTATTTGGCCCCCTTGAACTTTGCGAGCTTTTGCCACATTTCAGGCTTCAAACATAAAGATATAAAACTGTATTTCTTTGTGAATAATCAACAACAAGTGGGACACAATCATGAAGTAGAATGACATTTATTGGATATTTCAAACTTTTTTAACAAATCAAAAACTGAAAAATTGGGCGTGCAAAATTATTCAGCCCCTTTACTTTCAGTGCAGCAAACTCTCTCCAGAAGTTCTGTGAGGATCTCTGAATGATCCAATGTTGAACTAAATGACTAATGACGATAAATACAATCCACCTGTGTGTAATCAAGTCTCCGTATAAATGCACCTGCACTGTGATAGTCTCAGAAGTCCGTTAAAAGCGCAGAGAGCATCATGAAGAACAAGGAACACACCAGGCAGGTCCGAGATACTGTTGTGAAGAAGTTTAAAGCCGGATTTGGATACAAAAAGATTTCCCAAGCTTTAAACATCCCAAGGAGCACTGTGCAAGCGATAATATTGAAATGGAAGGAGTATCAGACCACTGCAAATCTACCAAGACCTGGCCGTCCCTCTAAACGTTCAGCTCATACAAGGAGAAGACTGATCAGAGATGCAGCCAAGAGGCCCATGATCACTCTGGATGAACTGCAGAGATTTACAGCTGAGCTGGGAGACTCTGTCCGTAGGACAACAATCAGTCGTATATTGCACAAATCTGGCCTTTATGGAAGAGTGGCAAGAAGAAAGCCATTTCTTAAAGATATCCATAAAAAGTGCCGTTTAAAGTTTGCCGCCAGCCACCTGGGAGACACACCAAACATTTGGAAGAAGGTGTTCTGGTCAGATGAAACCAAAATTGAACTTTTTGGCAACAATGCAAAACGTTATGTTTGGCGTAAAAGCAACACAGCTCATCACCCTGACGACACCATACCCACTGTCAAACATGGTGGTGGCAGCATCATGGTTTGGGCCTGCTTTTCTTCAGCAGGGACAGGGAAGATGGTTAAAATTGATGGGAAGACGGATGGAGCCAAATACAGGACCATTCTGGAAGAAAACCTGATGGAGTCTGCAAAAGACCTGAGACTGGGACGGAGATTTGTCTTCCAACAAGACAATGATCCAAAACATAAAGCAACATCTTCAATGGAATGGTTCAAAAATAAACATATCCAGGTGTTAGAATGGCCAAGTCAAAGACCAGACCTGAATCCAATCGAATCTGTGGAAAGAACTGAAAACTGCTGTTCACAAATGCTCTCCATCCAACCTCACTGAGCTCGAGCTGTTTTGCAAGGAGGAATGGGAAAATATTTCAGTCTCTCGTTGTGCAAAATTGATAGAGACATACCCCAAGCGACTTACAGCTGTAATCGCAGCAAAAGGTGGCGCTACAAAGTATTAACTTAAGGGGGCTGAATAATTTTGCACCCCCAAGTTTTCAGTTTTTGATTTGTTAAAAAGTTTGAAATATCCAATAAATGTCGTTCCACTTCATGATTGTGTCCCACTTGTTGTTGATTCTTCACAAAAAAATACAGTTTTATATCTTTATGTTTGAAGCCTGAAATGTGGCAAAAGGTCGCAAAGTTCAAGGGGGCCGAATACTTTCGCAAGGCACCGTACTTACTGAATGTGAATTAAAGACTTCCACATGTACAGTAGCCTTACAAAATGGGCCTCTTATACCAGTTTGTGTTTGTGTGTGTGTGTGTGTGTGTGTGTGTGTGTGTGTGTGTGTGTGTGTGTGTGTGTGTGTGTGTGTGTGTGTGTGTGTGTGTGTGTGTGTCTGTGTGTGTTCATGTGTTTGCCTATGAACATTTCAGAAGACCAGCTCACTCACTTCATTGATAGCTAATATATAATGAACTCTCTCCATGAGGTCCCTTACATTAAAGACCACTCACAGTGTGCCATTCTGCATCTTATGCAAATCCATATTTAGATTTTCACCACTAGATGTATGAAGACCAAGAGAAAACCGTGTGTTGCATGATGAAAAAATAACATCAAGAGAAAATAATTAACATTGAACAAGCCAAGGCTGGCAGACTTACGTGCAATATTGACAAATGTGTAGATATTTACTACCAGCGAAGTGCATTACTGGAACCATCAACTTAAAAAAGTTGCTTTTATGATAATAACAATCAGCATGAGGCACAATAATGGCGGCCATTTTTAATCCACACTGCCAGGTAGAAGAAATCCTGCCATTATTCGTAAACACCACTGAGACTGAGAGACTTGACACTCAGCCCATCTCTCTCCCCCTAAGGTGTCTCGGCTAAGCTAGTATCCACCCAGGGCTTAGGCACACAGACAGACAGACAGATGGATAGACAAAGAAGAGACCACATTAGCCTTGTCTACACGCCTCAGAGGACACAACCTATCTTGGGGAACATAACACCACGACTAACCAGGTCATCGTAGAGGGAATAGTGGCAAAACACCACAGCACAGCTCGGGCAGCACAAGCAGAGCAGGACATTCATGTAGAGGTAAAAGAGTAAAAGAGAAAAGGAGGGAAAAGCAACAACGACATGTGAGTGAATGCATGGGTGAGGCCAGAGTAGACTCGTTCAGCCACCCACCCACCCCCGCCACACACACACCAATCCCAACTGCTGTGGTTAAGTTAGAGTTAGAGCACTTCAGGCTCCATCAGGCCATCCTTGAGGGCTTAATTCATCACCCATACAATCAGGATCTAAAGCCCAATGAAGATAAAGTAGCCCAGTACTAGTGTCTGAGAGCTGGAGAAAACATGCTTGAGTAGGCAGTCAGTCCCCTCACCTGGCAATAAGAACATATTTCAAAACCGATGCCAGTTTCCATCTTCAAAATAATTATTAAAGATTTACAAATCAGGGAAAACAGAGGCAGAAAGGAAGGAGGTAGACAGTACTGATATATCTAGCTTAGATGTCAAAGAACGCACATCTGCACAGTTTCACATTGCACATTACTCTCTCGTTTAATGACATGTGCCACTCATTCTGACAACCTATCCATCTTAAAGTATACCATAACAACGTACAGTACGACGAACAGCACGTCGTACCATACATAAAATTCCCCCCACCCTCTTTCCAAAACCAAGGACTGGTACCATATATAAAATGCCCATAGGGCAAGTACCTAGAGTGATACCTGTAAATAAGAAACATTAACCCTTAAACGGAAGAGGTAAATAACGACTCTCTGAATGAGCCAGTTCAGTCCATTAACCTGGCTAAGACAGCTAACGGAGCCTAAGAATGAAAGGAGGATAAGACGTTAAGAACTCGCCCAGATGAGCAGGGGGAGTTCATGCCCTCATAGGCCAATCTTCGGTCGCCCCCGCTGGTGTCTCTGGCCCTTGGAGAGCCCGCAGAGGCTGTGGCTCGGGTGGAATTAGTGGAGGAGGTCCATCAGGTGGCGTTTTGTGGGAATTAGTGTTCCTTGAGGGGAAGGAACTTTTCTGAGGTGGCTAGCAAGCCAGCGCGATCCATTGCTCAGCATGGTGGCGGGTCACAGTTGTCGACTGACCTGCAAGGGGTCCGACCAGAATGAGGCCATTTAATTGCACCGCTGAGGTCGTCGGGCTCGGACACAGTCTGACATCTGGATGATTGGCTTCTTCACAATGTGTGTCTTGTCGAAACGCTGTTTCATTGTTCTTTGATGCCTGGTCACTGCTTGCTTTTCTTGGGTGGAGCCTGGTCGCCAGTTCTGCTGCTCTCTGTGTTCTGAGTCTGTCCAGTGACAGTTCCATCTCACGACCTAGTATGAGAGATGCCGGGGAGACGGTCCAGCCCCATGGCTCATACTTCTTGAGGAGCTGGCACAGGGGCGCTGTGGTCTGAGAGTAGTGGGGCAGAAACCAGAGGTCGTAGGCTGTCATACCCAAGAATGAGGCCACCTGAGATGCTGAGGTCGGTTCCAGGATGCAGAGAATGGCTTCAATGTTCAACATCAGTGGGTAAATGACTTTGGAAACCCACAAACTTGATGGCTGGAGCTGCAAATGTGCACTTTCCACCGTTCAGGTTCAGGTTGTTCCGCAGTAGAGCACTGATAACTCTGTGCAGTCGAAGGTCATGGATGGGGAGGTCAGGGCCGTGGACCACGATGTCGTCCAGATAGCCTGCCACCCTGGGTATTCCAGCCGAGGATGGTGCTCATCACCTTCTGGAAGCAGCTTGGGGCGGAGCTAAGTCCAAAAGGCATGTGTGTATATCTGAACACACCAGCATGTGTGACAAAGGCTGTGAGGTCTCTGCTGGCTAGGTGGAGGGGCACCTGAAGATTACCCTGACACAGGTTGAGCTTCGTGAAGACCTTTGAGTCATGAAATTGTGCTGTCAGCTCTTCAGATGTAGGCAAGGGGTACTTATCCAGGACAACAGCCTTGTTCACAGAACGGAGATCCACATAGGTCCGGATTCCACCTGACTATTTGGGTGTGATGACCAAGTTTCAAATCCAGGGGCAGCGTTGACTGGCTCAAAGATGCCTGCCTCCAACTGTGACTGGATATATTTTGTGACATCACCACACATTGCAAAGGAATGCACCGCAGGGGCTGCATGACTGTGGTCACATCCAGGTTCACTAGGGGCCTGTGAGTAAAGGTTGTGAGACAGCCCAGTTCTTTTGCCATGTGCCGGTAACTTGGTGGATTGCTGACCCACTGTTATCTCCCGCTTAGTACTCAAGTAATTGGTTAGTACTCCATCCGGACCTGTTCCAGAGCTTTGGCCGCCTGTCTCAGACCCAGCTGCACGCGTACAGTTGTAATTCCTCCAGGTGTAGCTGGACCGGTGACGGTCACAATGGGCAAATTATATTCCCATTAGCATTTAGCTGGGTATGAGCGGAGATCTGAACCCAGGTACACAAAGTTAAGTGCATGCAAGGGCGTCAGTTGTGCATGCCAATCTCAGATCAAGACCAAAAACGTAAAAGTAGGCTACAAAAAAGTAATCATTTACTTTAATTCCAATCTCTATTAAAATCCACCGCTGTTTAACATATCGGATGGTTGGCTTTATGACCATGCAGATCATGCTGTTTAACATATCGGATGGTTGGCTTTATGACCATGCAGATCAACGCTCTGAGTGAAGTTACCACCCTGTGCGCCTTTCTTTCGGAGAGCAGAGACAGTGCCGGACAGTTTGCTTAACCAGTCAGTGGTTTAGGCAAGGCGCATATTGTTTTGAATTTGATGTCGGCATTTGAACCAGCTGTTTTATTCATCGGTTACTTTCACATTGATGTCATATTGTGTTGTTAAAGTCGGCATATGCTGTGCGTCAAATAAACTAGGGGAAGACAAGCTTCCCCTGAATTAAATTGAATAAAATGTAATTACTGGTGCCTTTACAGAAATACATAAAATAATTCAAAAAACTACAGAGCAATGAGTTGTGGATTCTTTTAAGTGTGCAATATGAGCAGCATGCCTGACAAATAGCCTACCGTACCAAATAGCTCATTGTTGAGTTACAACTCTTAGTGAAAAGCAGTTAAATAGCCCTAGGCCTTTCACAATATTTCAAAATACAATCGTAGGAAAAACATAGCTTAGAAAACAAATGGTTATTGTTGAAATCAGTACCACTTGAACGTTTTTTGAAGAATATAATTTCATCTTCCTGTCTAGATGGTGGTCATATTGTACAATTTGTGTCTCCCCTTTTCGAGACCCAGATTAAATAGTTGAATTCAAGATAAGGTTGTTTTTACTGATCTGTTTGTCAGTATCAGCATAGTAGGCTACTAATTTGTGCCAGAAAAAAATATTGCTTATGTCACCAATCATATAAAGCGTAGTAGAATTGCATAACATGTGTTTCTAAAAGGCCACATTTTTTCTGCGCAAAGAAAGGAGAAGAAATTTCTCTCATATGCCTATACTTCGGATTCGGAAAGTATTCAGACCCCTTGACCTTTTCCACATTTTGTTACGTTACAGCTTTATTCTAAAAATGATAAAATAAAACATGTTCATCATCAATCTACACACAATACCCCATACTGTGTAAAGATTTATTTTTTAGCAAATTGATAAAAATAAAAACAGAAATACCTTATTCACATAAGTATTCAGACCCTTTGCTATGAGACTCAAAATTGAGCTCAGGAACATCCTGTTTCCATTGATCATCGTTGAGTTCTTTAAAACCTGTTCCGGCTAGGGGGCAGTATTTTCACGTCCGGATGAAAGTGTGCCCATTTTAAACTGTCTTCTACTCAATACTCAGTCTCAGAAGCCAGGATATGCATATTAGTAGTATATTTGTACAGAAAACACTCTGAAGTTTCTAAAACTGTTTGAATGATGTCTGTGAGTATAACAGAACTTATCTGGCAAGCGAAACCACGAGGACAAACCATTCAGAATTTACTTTTTTGAGGTCACTCTCTTTTCAAAGGTTTTTCATTGAGAATATACATTTCTGAGGGACTTTCGTGCAGTTTCTATTGCTTCCATTGGAAGTCAACAGTCTTTAGAAATTGGTTGGGGTTTTTCCTTTGTGTAATAAAGAAGTACGGCCATCCAGAACGAGGGTAACTTGAAGTGTACTCTTTGATAGAGGCACATGACCAGCAATGCTCGCTACACATTGTTTTCATCCTGTATTGAACGCTGTTTATCCCGTTTTGAATTAATCAATTATTTACGATAAAAAATATCTAAAGTTGTAATAGGAAAGTTGTTTGGAATATTAGGACAAAGATTACAGGTAACTTATGAGACATTTTGTAGTCATGTCACGCGAGTTGGAACCGGTGTTTTTCATGATCAAATGCGCCATCTAAATGGACATTTTGGATATATAACGACAGAATTAATCGAACAGAAGGACCATTTATGATGTTGATGGGACATTTTGGAGTGTCAACAAAAGAAGATCTTCAAAGGTAAGGCATGAATTATATTTTTATTTCTGAGTTTTGTGTCGCACCTGGCGGGATGAAATATGATTTTCTGTGCTTGTTTGTTGGGGTGCTAGACTCAGATAATAGTGTCGTTTGCTTTCGCCGTAAAGCCTTTTTGAAATCTGACACCATGTCAAGAAATGCAGCTTTAATTTGGTGTGTTTAATTTGTGAAAATATGATAGTTAAATATTTGTATTATTCATTTTGAATTTTGCACTCTGCAGTTTCACCGGAAGTTAGAGGAACCCCTAGCCGTAAGAAGTCTTAAACAACTTGATTGGAGTCCACTTATGTTCAATTGAATTGACTGGAGATGATTTTTAAAAGGCACACACTTGTCTATGTAAGGTTCCACAGTTGACACTTCATGCCAGAGCAAACACCAAGCCATGAGTTTGAAGGAATTTTCCGTAGAGCTCTGAGACAGGATTGTGTCGGGGCACAGATCTGGGGAGGGGTACAAAAGTATGCCTGCATCATTAAAGGTCCTCAAGAACAAGGTGGCCTCGATCATTCTTAGATGGAATAAGATTGGAACCACAAAGCACTTCTTAGAGCTGGCTGCAATAGTGGGAGAAGGGCCTTGGTCAGGGAGGTCACTAAAAACCAGATGGTCACTCTGACAGAGCTCCAGAGGTCCTCTGTGAGGATGGGAGAACCTTCCAGAAGAATAACCATCTCTGCAGCACTCCACCAATCAGGCCTTTATGGTAGAAGGGCCAGGCAGATGCCACACTTTAGGAAAAGACACATGACAGCCCGCATTCTGTTTGCCAAAAGACACCTAAAGGACTCTCAGACCATGAGAAATACAATTCTCTGGTCTGATGAAACCAATATTAACCTTTTTGGCCTGAATGCAAGGTGTCACATCTGGAGGAAGCATGTAGGCGGCATCATCTTGCTCTGGGGTTGTTTTTCAGCGGCAGGGACTGGGAGGCTTGTCAGCATCGAGGGAAAGAGGAGCTTGGAGCATTATACCCAAGAACACTCAAGACTGTAATCGCTGCCAAAGATAATTTAACCTTTCTAGGGCAGGCGTCCTGCTAGCGGAACCCCTCGACAACATTGCGCTGAAAAGGCAGCGCACGATATTCAAAAATATTTTTTAGAAATATGTAACTTTGACACATTAACAAGTCCAATACAGCAAATGAAATAAACCTTTTGTTAACTTATTCGTTATAGAGGGCGCTCTTATAATTTTGGTATAAAAAAACGTTCCCATTTTAAACAAGATATTTTGTCACGAAAAGATGCTTGACTATGCATATAATTGACAGCTTTGGAAAGAAAACACTCACCAAAACTGCAAAGATATTGTCTGTGAGTGCCCCAGATCTAATGCTACAGGCGAAACCAAGATGGAATTTCATACAGGAAATGCCCCAGATGTTGAATGCGCTGTGTTCTCCTTATATGGCTGTGAATGCGCCAGGAATGAGCCTACACTTTCTGTCGTTTCCCCAAGGTGTCTGCAGCATTGTGACGTATTTGTAGGCATATCATTGGAAGATTGACCATAAGAGACTACATTTACCAGGTGTCTGCTTGGGGTCCTCCGTAGAAATTATTGCGTAATCTCCAGCTGCGTCCACTTTTCCATTAGGTTCAGAGGAGAAAGGCAACTGCCACGAATGATTTATCATCGAATAGATAAGTGAAAAACACCTTGAGGATTGATTCTAAACAACGTTTGCCATGTTTCTGTCGATATTATGGAGTTAATTTGGAAAAAAGTTTGGTGTTGTAATGACTGAATTTTCATTTTTTTTTCTTAGCCAAACGTGATGAACAAAACGGAGCGATTTCTCCTACACAAATAATATTTTTGGAAAAACTGAACATTTGCTATCTAACTGAAAGTCTCCTCATTGAAAACATCCGAAGTTCTTCAAAGGTAAATTATTTTAGTTGAATGCTTTTCTTGTTTTTGTGAAAATGTTGCCTGCTGAATGCTAGCCTTAATGCTATGCTAGCTATCAATACTCTTACACAAATGCTTGTGTAGCTATGGTTGAAAATCATAGTTTGAAAATCTGAGATGACAGTGTTGTTAACAAAAGGCTAAGCTTGTGAGCCAATATATTTATTTCATTTCATTTGCGATTTTCATGAATAGTTAACATTGCGTTATGCTAATGAGCTAGAGGCTATGATTACGCTCCCGGATACGGGATTGCTCGACGCTAGAGGTTAATCTACCTATCGTGTCCGATTTAAAAAATGCTTTACAGCTAAAGCGCAACATTTGATTATGTTCGATCACCACCAAGTCAATAAAACACACAGCAATTTTTCCAGACAAATAGAGGAGTCACAAAAAGCAGAAATATAGATATAATGAATCACAAATTTTTGATGATCTTCATAAGATGACACTCATAGTACATCATGTCACACAATACATGTATGTTTTGTTCGATAATGTGCATATTCATATCCAAAAATCTCAGTTTGCATTTGCGCGTTACGTGCAGTAATGTTTTGATTCCAAAACATCCGGTGATTTTGCAGAAAGATAAAAGATACTAGTGTTATTCACAGAACTAAAGATAGACGTCTCCTTAACGCAACCGCTGTGTCAGATAGATATATATTTTTTAAAAGCACAATCTGAGTACGGCGCTCAGACCCCAATCCAGCCAAAGAAATATCCGCCATGTTGGAGTCAACAGAAGTTAGAAATAACATTATAAATAGTCACTTATCTTTTCTGATGTTCATCAGAATGCACTCCCAGGAATATCAGTTCAACAATAAATTACTGATTTGTTCCATAAAGTCCATCATTTATGTCCAAATCCATCTTCATGAGGCGCAAGCACTACGTCCAGACAAAAACTCAAAGTTCCGTTACAGGTCGGAGAAACAAGTCAAACGATGTATGGAATCAATCTTTAGGATGTTTTTAACATAAATCATCAATAAGGTTCCAACCGGAGAATTCCATTGTCTGAAGAAAAGCACTGGAACGAGAGCTAACTCTGACGGGAGCCCACGTCAAGAGCCTGAGACACTCTGCCAGACCCATGACTCATTCAGCTCCCATTCCCCCCTCTTTTATAGCATAAGCCTGAAACAAGTTTCTAAAGACGGTTGACATCTCGTGGAATCCTTAGGAAGTGCAACTTGACCCCATAGACACTGTGTATTGTAGGCCAAGCTTTGAAAAACTACAACCTCAGATTTCCCACTTCCAGGTTGGATTTTTCTCAGGTTTTTGCCTGCCATATGAGTTCTGTTATACTCACAGACATCATTCAAACAGTTTTAGAAACTTTGTTTTCTATCCAATACTAATATGTCACGCCCTGACCTTAGTTATCTTTGTGTTCTTTATTATTTTGGTAATGTCAGGGTGTGACAAGGGGGGATGGTTTAGTATTGTCAAGGTGTTTTTGGCCTGTCTCGTTTTTTTGTATATCTATGGGTTTTAGTATGTCTAGGTATATGTAGGTCTATGGTGGCCTGAATTGGTTCCCAATCAGAGAGCTGTATATCGTTGTCTCTGATTGGGGATCCTATTTAGGTTGCCATTTTCCGTTTTGGTGGGTTATTGTCTATGTGTAGTTGCATG